>NC_089585.1:68617173-68837173 GCF_019320115.1 Miscanthus floridulus | reverse complement strand
GGCACATGCCCAAGTTTTGTAGGAGTTTTATTTCAATTCCTTTGACAGTACCTGCATCACTACTGAGACGGCCTCTTTGCCGAGGGCCTGAGGCCCTCGATAAGGCCCATTAACCCTCGGCAAAGGCTTTGCCGAGGCGGCCTCGGCAAAGAGCTCTCGGGGAATTTTGAGTCGGCGGAGAGGGTCTTTGCCGAGGGCCCTTTATCGGGCACTCGGCAAAGCCTTTGCCGAGGGCTGGAGCGGCACTCGCAAAGAAAACAGCCGTAACGGCGCTGGCGCCTGGGACGGAGTCTTTGCCGAGGGCCGTCTCCGGGGGCCCTCGGCAAAATTATTTTTTTTTTGAAAATCTTTGCCGAGGGCCTCCAACCATGGCCCTCGGCAAAGAAATGTGCAGATTTTTTAAAAAATCTTTGCCGAGGGCAATGGCCCTCGGCAAAGAATTATTCTTTTTTTTAAAATCTTTGCCGAGGGCCTCAACCATGGCCCTCGGCAAAGAAATGTTGCAGAAATTTTATTTATTTTTAAAAAATCTTTGCCGAGGGCAATGGGACGGCCCTCGGCAAAGGACCCTTCTTTGCCGAGGGCCTTGGTCATTGCCCTCGGCAAAGAGGCAGAAATTTATTTTTTTTTTTTTTTGCATTCCATCGACACAAGCATTTCATATATATACATATATATATCAACCATCACATATATATCACACAGAACCCCATTTTCTCACAATATATCACAACCATAATTGTGAACCACAAATCACAATATATTACAATGACAAGTCACATATGTCATCATCATTCACTGTTTATATACGACAAGTTCATGAAATTCAAGCACAAGTCAGAACCATAAACCACAAATATTACAATAAAGTCCAACCACATCACCTAGCACTAGTCCCGGCATCAAGGTAGCCTATGAGACGGTGGTGAAGGAAAGGCGGGATCACCCGGTGACGCACTAACCAAATTGATTGGAACCCCGTGGACGGAAGGCTGCACAAAGGAGCAGAGATTGCATGTGTGAGTAATCCGGGAAAACAGTTTTGGAACTTAGAGATTGCATCTAGTAATCTAGGAATACAAAAAGATTAGACTCAATTGAAAATTTCGCAGCACCTCCCCTGCACGGGGAGGTTTCCAAACCTGCAAGAAAACAACGGCACGAACGCCGACATCCACAACGGCACGAACGCCGACATCCACAAACGGCACGCACGCGCCGACATACATGCAAAAGCACAAGCGAAAAGTGAACTTTCATACTTACAGGAGTAGCTACAGGAGTAGGAGGTGGAGGACTGAAAACTGCACAGGTACACCCGATGCTTGCCCAAGACTTTACATGATCACCATCATCTCCGCCATCTGCTTCTAGCGCGGCCTCGAACTGCGACCTGCTGGGCCTGCAGCTGTGCGGTCAGTTCCGCGTTCTGCTCTTGACTTGCCTTTTTGTTTCTTGCAGCTCGGCCTGCAATATTTCACTCCAATGTATCAGTAATGCAAATCTAATTTAGGTGTGTAAATATCAACGTACGACGAGTAAAACAGGAATTACCTGGAGTGCCTGGACCTGCTGCAGTGCTGGAGAAGGCCGTGAGCGTATGGGCTGGCTGGAGCTCGTGCTCCGTGCTCGGATAGCGTCGAGGGAGGGAACAGTGGTGGAGTCGATGGCGCCGTCTGCAATCCACAGCCGCCGTGCTTCTTGCCTCCTCCAGCCTCATGATCGTCTCTGCATCAATGGGCTCAGTGCGCACATTGTAATCTTCCCCATAGATCTCCCTTACCGAGGACGTGTACTCTTGGACTTTAGTGTATACGTTCGGGTCGGAGTACACCTGGGGCGGGGCAGCCGGGTCGAAGGAGACAGAGGACGACGCCCTGCCCATGTGGGACATAGCCCACGCAGAGAACTCGAGACCTCCTCGCCGGTGCGCAGCCTCCTGCGAGAAAGACGGGAAGATGGTGAGAAATCAAGCAGAATTGAGCATCAAAATAAATGAAAGAAATCACTTACGTATGCTTGTTTGTATCCGGGGAGGCTGCGGCTTGCCTTGATGGTGAGTTGGACCTTGCCTCATCAGAAGCTGTTCCCTGCAGCCTCTCTGTTGCGTGCCAACAATAGTCCTGTGATACCACTTGTCCACGATCATGGCCCAGCACTCGGATACGATCGGCACCACCAAGGAATCACCTACAAGTCATCGAGTTATTTGACATATAAGAAGATGAAATTGAACCTACTTAATATCAAAACGAATCATATGAATGTTATTCGCCTTACCTCAAGGTACTGGTCCTCGGGTCAGCGTATCAGTCTGCTTGAGCTTGGGGAGGGACTGCTTAAGTACCGACCTGTAGTAGTCTATGTGGGCTTGGACGCGCCCATGGTGGTGCAATCTACGGTGATGTACTTCCTACAAGCTGCAGGCTAGCCCCGCCAGATTCCCGCTCTGGGGCCTCAAGTCCTTCTTTGGCCTTGAAAATTTCTGCATACCAAAACCGATGTATCACATTCATTACTTTCAAATAAAACATTTAACCAATGAATGAGATGTATTAAGCAATGTGTGCGAGAGAAACTTACCCAAAACTCCGCCAATACCCGCTCCTGCTTGTTGCGGTAAGTGTCATCCGTGACCAGCAGCGTACCTGTCCCAGTTGGAGGCCGGCTCCCGCACCACCGGCTCTTCGACAGGTTGCACAATGCCGGGGTACCATTCCTGCACAAAACACCAAGGATGCCTCGCGGGGGTGCGTGCTGGAGTACCTGGACAAAACCAACCGAGGCCCTGCACAAGTGATTAAGAAAATTTATCAGTTTCTCTTATGATTTCCAACATATCTTATGACAGTAGTTGTGATAAACATCTATAGTTTACTTACCTCTTTGCCATAGGCCGAATCACTGGCGGTTGTGAGGAAGCGGAACCGGAGGGAGGCTCGCGGGACCTCGCTCGTAGGGAGTCCGGGTAGCGGTACCCCCTCCCTCGCCCTCGAGCCCCTCGCCTCCCTCACCCTCGAGCCCTCGCCTCCCTCGCCCTCGAGCGCCTCGCCTCCCGCCCATCTGCTGACCCCTCTCGTCCTCCGACGAGGATGTGGCCTGGCCGTCACATGCTCCTCCTCCAGCACCTCGTCACGTGGCGAGGGAGGAGACCGCTGCCTCCTGCGGCTGCTGCCCCTGGTCCTCCTCTCGTCACCTCCTACGGACGCTGCCCCGGACGACGACCCCTCACCTCGAAGGAGAGGGCGGTCTCTCCCGTAAACCGAGGGCGTGTCACGGCGTGGACGTCTGCTCGCCATCTTTGTTCAATCACCTGCAATCACAAAGAATGAACAAGACTAATTAGTACATATATTAGAAATAGATTCAAAATATATAAACAAAACACAAATTAAAAAAATAGTATTACATGTATTAGGAATAATCTTCATGATTGGGATCATAGGTCTCATCATCACTGTCAAAATTGTCCAAATGGGCAACACTATCCGAAGGTTCTATGTTGTCATCGTAGTCATTGCCTAGAAGTAATCGCTCAAGCATTACTATGTCCTTGGCATTTACCACCACATCTCCATCGACCTCACCATCAACCATTCGTTGTCTACTTCCATTTCGATTGCTTCGGGTAAGACTATCTCAAGACGTGCCTGGTAGCCCATCTTCTTGATAGAACTGTCCATCATATGTGGTTGCGGTGAAGTTGTAATCATCATCGTTTGGGGCAGGTAGTTTACCATGTGGAGATACCTGGTGCACAATAGCCCACCCTTAAGATCGCTTTGTCTTGGTTGGCGATATGGAGTATAATACACCTGCACTGGCCTGTTGAGCCACATGTAGACATCTTTTTCCAGGATAGATGGAATCTTCTCGAATCTCGACTAGCCCAAGATGAGGGGTTCGTCATCAGTTGATTCGAGGATTAAACCAGTGGCATTTGAACATGATAGGTTTAAGAGGTTTGTCTCCATGAATGAGAGTTCATAGATTTCCTCAACTCTACCATGATAGTCTAGGCCATCCAGTGCCTGGGCGTACAAACTACGCTATTTTGGTTTTTTCATTTGGCCGAATCTGCTTGTTAACTGTGTGGAACAATATTCCGTTTCACGTCATAGTCGGTAATTTTCACCCTAAGGTCACAGCCGTTTGCACCTGTTTCAACTTGTCACTCATGGACTAACGTCTAGCCCTGCAAGGTGAAGCATGATAGATCATATTAATCAAACCGTATGATCACCTTGGACGATCAAACGTATACTAAATTGGACATTACATTTTGTTTGACCAAGAAATAAAATTTAGGCCTCCCCCGCTCTCGCCCCTATGAAACAAGGTGTCTTGTTCATGCGAGGGTAGGATCCCTTGATTGATGCTAGAATTCACAAACAAATTCCTTGTTCCGAACGAGAATCAATGGGGTTGGATGCAGAATAGTGACGGTGTATTGAAAACAAGTTCGTTGAGAACTTACTTGATGAACGGCTACACCTCGGTAAGGTTATTCAACACATATAGTATGATACCGTGCCACTCTTCATTTCCCAATAGCTTCGGGGTTGATCCACTTGCGCCACCAAGTTGGCCCTTGGAAAAGGCTGAGAGTCGATTCATTTTCGGCAGCATTGTAATGAGGGAGTGGATTATGATTGCTAGGAAGGTTCGGCTTGTAGTATTGCATTGTGAAGTTTGCCACCTCCTCCCGAAGGCATGCCTCTGCAATCGAAGCCTCAATTCTGGCTTTATTTGTACATTTTTTGCGAAGAGTCTTTAGACATCTCTCGATTGGATAGCACCAACGGGCCTGCACGGGCCCCCCAAACGTGCCTCGGACGGAGGTGAACAATCAAATGCTGCATCGGCAAGAAGAAGCCGGGTGGAAAGATCTTCTCCAGCTTACAGAGCAACACAGGTGCCGCTTTTTCCAAGTCCTGAGTGATGGTCCGAGATATCTCCTTGGCACAAAGCTGGCGAAAGAAAAAAGCTCAACTCTGCCAGCACTAGCCAAACATGCTCAGGGACATAGCCTCGGACCATCACTGGAAGAAGCCGCTCAATCCATATGTGGTAGTCATGACTCTTCATCCCGTTGACTCGTAGAGTGCCTAAGTTCACTCCCCTGCTAAGATTCGCTGCATATCCATCTGGGAACATTAACATCTAGATCCATTTTAGTACTTCCCTCCTTTGATCGATTTGCAAGACGAAATTTGACCTTAGGCCTTTTCCAGTTCTTGTTTCGGCCACTAGGAGGCTGCATCGCTTGATTCGGTCTATCGCACAACGTCGCTAGGTCCACTCTAGCCTTAACATTGTCCTTAGACTTGTCAGTGTCCATGAGAGTTCCCCAAAGTGCCTCAGCGATATTCTTTTCAGTGTGCATTACATTCAATATATGTGGCAGGAAGAAGGTCATCGAAATAGGGGAGCCTCGTCAAGCCGAAACTTATGAGTCCACATATGTTCCTCACCATATCCCACAAAACCACCTTCTTCATTGGGCACGAGAGCATCTATCTGAGCACGAACCTCGGCACCAGTCCTCAAGTGCGGTTTAGGGTCTGTCACTTTGACATCTTTCGTAAAGCTCTTGAGTCTTCTCTAAATTCATGGTCTAGAGGGAGGAACTGATGATGCTGGTTGAATGATAAATACTTCCACCCTTCTTCAACCAAATGAACCTCACAGCTTCCTTGCATATTGAGCATGGGAACTTCCCGTGAACACACTAGGCGGCAAATAACCCATACGCCAGGAAGTCATGCAGGGAGTAGTGGTACAAACATGCATTTTGAAGCTTGTCTTTGTAGCTCGATCGTATGTCCATACCCCCTTCTCCCAAGCGTGGATCAATTCATCAATCACAGGCTCCATGAACACACCCATATTACTCCCCGGGTGTCCAGGAATTATCAACGACAAGAATACGTTATGCCGTTGAAAGGAGATGCTAGGAGAGAGATTGAGGGGGATAACAAAATGGGCCAGCATGTGTATGGGGCAGCCATCATTCCATAAGGATTGAACCCATCTATTGCCAGCGTGACACGTACATTACGGGCCTCAGCTGCTTTGTCACGATGTTTGTCATTGAAGTACGTCCATGCTTCAGCATCAGACGGATGTACCATCTTCCCAGGATTGTACCATTTGCCATCTTTGTGCCATGTCATCTGTTTCATGGATTCCTCAATCATGAATAGCCATTGGATCCTCGGTAGGAAAGGAAGGTGCCGTAGCACTCTCGCGGGGATCAAAAGCTGCTTTTTCTGACCATCACCAGAGTCTACCTCCAGGTACCTAGAGGATTTACACTTCGGACAGTAATTTGCGTCCTTGTGTTCTTTCCTAAATAGGACGCACCCCTTCGGATAAACATGTATCTTGTCATACGGCATCTTAAGCATACGAAGGAGTTTCTCTACCTCGTACAAGTTCGTCGGCAAAGTGTGCTTCTTCGGTAGCATGGTGCCAAACACGACCAACATCTTATCGAAGCCTTCTCGACTCAGGTTTAACTTGGCCTTCAACCCCATTACGCGTCCAACCGCATCCAGCTGAGAAATCGTTGTACGCTCGTGAAGGGGTTTCTGTGCCGAGTGCAACATTTTGTAGAAGTCCTTTGTGGATTCCTCCATCTCCTCCTTCTCACGTCGTTCAGCGAAGTGAGCTTGGTGGGCGTCATCTAGCATGTCTGCTACCCCGGCATCATCATCAAAAGCCTCGAGGCATGCTCTCACCACCTCCGCTCTTATACGATAAGCTTCACCATGGTAGATCCACTGCTGATAGCTAGGCGTATAACCATTGAACACAAGATGTCTACCCATGGTCTTCTCATCTACCTTTCTCCTGTTGTCACATTTGTTGTAGGGACACCAAACTAGAGAATGTCCTCCTGCTCCTGGGCCAAATGCATGTTTCAAGAAACGATCTGTCCCCTTCACTCATTCATAGTCGTAGTCACTGCCGCTTCTCCAGCCCGTGTACATCCACTAACGGTCCTCCATCCTTTAACATTTACATCACAGAGTATTGTGACCATCAATTGCATCTACGCGGTGTTCCTAATGTCTAATAGGTGAGGATAGGTCCTAATCCCACCCGCAGATGCGTAGATGAGGTCAGTTTCTAGGCTCCGCTCCTCTCCGAGACAGAATTTCGGCAGCACCTCCCCGCTGTTCTTCTAATACACGTCCTGCCAAGGAGAGTGTGTATCCAAAGAACAACAGGGAAGAGCTGTCGAAACTCGGTCTTGGACCGAGCAGACCATGGAAACTAACCCATCTACGTATCGCGGGCTGTCCAAAAAACATGGACAATCCGAAACAAATATGGTCGTAGATATGCAAAGATCCGTATACCTACGACCGTATCTCTTTCAGACGGGAGACGCCTAACTGTGTTACACGATCTAAGACAATGATACGAGAGGAGGGCTTATTTATACCTAGGGTGGCGATGGAGTTAGGCTAGCGGGGCAGTGGCGAGTCGGGGCAGTGATGAGGCGATGCTGTGCAGGTAGACCCGCAATGCCAACGAAGAGGATCGGGGTCGCCGAGTCCCCTCTGACGTGCTCTTCTCTACAAAAGAAGAAACACAATACTATAAGTTGAAAATTTCGACAGAACCTCCCCTATACGGGGAGGTTTCCAAAACCTGTAAGAAAAAATCGGCACGATGGCCGACAACCACATATCAAGGGAACAAATACGGCACGATGGCCGATAGCCAGATATATATTAATCCACCACCAACACACCACCACCTCCACCACCACGACCACACCACCACCACCACGACCACGACCACACCACAACATCCACCACAACGACCATGACCACACCACCATATCCACCACCACGACCACACCACCACATCCACCACAACGACCACACCACCACCACCTCAACGAACACACTACCCTCCACCTACACCTCCACAATTGCACGCCACCACCACCTCGACCTCCACCTAGACCTCCTCCTTCACCAGCATTGTACACCATGAAGCGAGGGAAGGGTATACCTGGACGTCGGAGGGACATCGGAGGCCGCAGACGGGGCGAGGGTCACGGATGGGGCGGTGTCAGGGGGCCGGGGCAAGGCACCTCGGAATGGGGGCGGGCACGGCGGACAGCGTGGACGGGGTTGGCGGGTGGCGCGGGGCCCTCCTCCTGCTCTGGTGGCCAGCGGATGGCGCGGAGGTTCTCCTCCTCCTCGGGGCGGTGGGCGGGCGGCGCGGCTAGGGCGGGGCACCTTCGGCGGGTTGAGGCAAGCGGCGGGGTGGGGCTCCACCGGTGGCCTGCTCCTCCCTCCTCCTCTGGCGACCGGGGGCCGGGGGCGGCACGGGGTTGTGGTGGCGGCCGGGCGTGGGGCGGCGTGGGGCGGTGCAGGGCGGCGCGGTGGTGGGCGCGGGGCAGTCGGGCGCGCTGTGGCGGGCTGGGAGCGCGGCGGGGCGCGCGGGTGGCGGTGGCGGCCGGGCGCAGGCCGGCGCAGGGCGCGCGAGGGCGAGCGGGGCGGCGCGGTGGTGGGTGGCGGGGCGCGCGGGGCGGCCGGCCGCGCTACGGCGGGGGGCGTGGGGTAGCCGGGCGCGCTGCGGCGGGCCGGGAGGGCGACGGGGCGCGGGGCAGCGGCGGCGTCAACCGGTCTGTGGGCGGGGTGGGCTCTGGCCGATTTTACGGTTGGGCCCTTTGCCGAGGGCCCAGATCCAGGGCCCTCGGCAAAGATTTTTATTTTTTTTTAAATATTATTTGCCGAGGATCATTGGCCAGGCCCTCAGCAAAGACCCCCCTTTGCCGAGGGCCAGGCTAGGCCCTCGGCAAAGATTTTTCTGTGGCGGGGGAATTTGGGCGGCTGGCCGATTAGGGTTGGCCCTTTGCCGAGGGCCCAGATCTAGGGCCCTCAGCAAAGATTTGTTATTTTTTTTAAAATATTCTTTGCCGAGGGCCATTGGCTAGGCCCTCGGCAAAGACCCCCCTTTGCCGAGGGCCAGGCTAGACCCTCGGCAAAGATTTTTTTTTTGTTTTTTGAACCCAGTTTTTTTGTGGTGCTATAATACATTATTTAAATCTCAATTTTAAAATTTGGGCCAAATTTGACTTTTTTGATATATTTTCCTAATTTATTTCTTTTCGTTGATTTTTTTCGAATATTTCAAATTTGAACTGCACGTGGATGGAATAATGCAATTTAGTAATTTAAAAAATATTATTCATGGTATTTGGTGTATGTTGAGTCCCTATCCACGAACTCGCATCAAATTTCGGGCATCTTCTTCACGTAACATGACGAGGAACTTATCAGAAAAGTGTTTTTAAATTATATAAAATTCATACGAAGTCCGAAATTCATAAAACTTGTCGAGGTGTCATGTTATCGCATATGTAGGCTATGGTAAAAATTGAGAAGGTTTCGAGCAAGTTGTGACGTCGGATGCCTAAACCCAAGATGTCTGGGTTTTAGGCATCCGACGTCTGGGTGTTAGGCATCTGACGTCACAACTTGCTCGAAACCTTCTCAAATTTTTACCACAGTCTACACATGCGATAACATGACACATCGACAAGTTTCATGAATTTTGGACTTCGTATGAATTTTATATAATTTAAAAACACTTTTCCGACAAGTTCCTCGTCATGTTACGTGAAGAAGATGTCCGAAATTTGATGTGAGTTCGTGGATAGGGACTCAACATACACCAAATACCATGAATAACATTTTTTGAATCACTAAATTGCATTATTCCATCCACCTGCAGTTCAAATTTGAAATATTTGAAAAAAATCAACGAAAATAAATAAATTAGGGAAATATATTAAAAAAGTCAAATTTGGCCTAAATTTTAAAATTGAGATTTAAATAATATATTATAGCACCACAAAAAAACTGGGTTCAAAAAACAAAAAAAAACTCTTTGCCGAAGGTCTAGGCTGGCCCTCGGCAAAGGGGGTCTTTGCCGAGGGCCTGGCCAATGGCCCTCGGCAAAGAATATTTAAAAAAAATAAAAAATCTTTGCCGAGTGGCTGACGGCGGGCACTCGGCAAAGATTAACGCTAGTGGCTGCCGTGACCCATCCGGTCATATTTGCCGAGGGCCAATTTGTCGAGAGCTAGGCCCTCGATAAAGAATTATTTTGCCGAGGGCCTATATTTGCCGAGGGCTCCTGGGGCTGGCCGTCGGCAAAGACCCCCTTCGCCGAGTGCCCGAGATCTAGCCTTCGGCAAAGGAAATCACCCACACATACTGTTACTACCAAAGTAACATGCAAAGCGGCAAGACAAAGGGATTTGAATCTCTCTAACAGAAAAAACTTAATGTATGTTTAGATATAATTTCTTTTCAGAAAAATATGTAATATGAAAAAAATAATAATAAAGTGACGGTCACACAAATGGATGATAATTACGTCCTGAGTAGAGTGCTGAAACAGTCATATCTTGAGTCAATTTTTTTGTGAATGATCTGGAAAAGTTATGAGTTCAGTATGATCTGGTGTTTCCGATCAGACAAACTTTAAGAGTTGGAATTCATAATTTTATATTTGGTAGGATGGAGACATTGAACTTGAAGAGATTCCACGGGATTGCAAAAGCTTCAGGCGTATTGTTTAGCATTGCTGGCGTGATTGTACTTGCATTTTACCAAGGACCTGCGTTCAGATCATTCATCCACCATAACCCTTTTCATCACACAAGTAACTCCCATGCTGGGGTTAGTGCTCATCCTAAAAGGGTTTGGATATTTGGAAATTTCTTGACGACTTTATCAACTACATCATGGGCTCTTTGGACAGTTCTTCAGGTAAGAAAGTGTCCCGGAGCTTCATTTATTTATACGTTCAGTGATCATAGCAGATGCAGATCAAATGTGACTCTTTGCTTGCTCAAGATATTTACCTACACAGTAATTGTTTCTCGATCAGGGGCCTATGCTGGAAGCATATCCATCTAAGCTGCTCAACACAACCCTCCAGATGATCTTTGCAACAATTCAGTGTTTCTTCATCGCCCTAGCGGCTGAGAGGGATTTTTCAAAATGGCAGCTAGCGCTGGATATACGTCTTTTTGCTGTGCTGTACTCTGTAAGTTCAATATATATCTCTGCAGATTGTGTTACAAATGTCTGGTTTATTTTTAGCAACAGACGAATAGTTACTTCTGAACTTGTCATATTTCCATGGTGTTGCATGAAGATGCGAAAAATAATAATATATAACATAGAACAATAAACTAAGATAGTTTCAAGACGTAGTTCTATCCCTGTTGACCCAAATGGGACAAATGTAATGGTAGGCAGTAATATGACAAACTGTATTTCGGTGCTTAGCTCATTTCAAACTGAGCTTCACCGCTTTCTAAGCTCATGCACTGTTTGGACTTTGGAGTGTGAGGATGTCACGTGAAAAGCTTGCTTAGATACACTCTGTATCCACTTCAATCTATTACATGAATTGAGGTGGATACATGTGTCAAACAAGGCCAAACAAGATGTGAAAGGAATTACTACCTCAGCCAGTAAATAGTTGTGGTTCCTGACCAGAATTTTGTACTGCGGTCAGGGAAAACCACACGAAACGTGATAGGTCAAGATAAAAATTGAAGTCATAGTATTGGGCAATGCTAAGGTACAAAGTTTACCTTCAAGGAGGTAATATTTCAAATCAATCTGAGCCATTGATTTTTTATATTTTATAAATTACTTAATAAATTAACAAATCCAGGAAAAAGAAAGTAATCACTGCGGATTCCCTAATCGCGGGAGAAAAGATCTCGTCTCGATTCCCCTAATCACGGGATTCCGACGTATCGCGCACGGAAGCGGTCGAGCGGCCGGACGGACTCGCGTCGGGTGCAGTGCTGAATGCACGCTCGATCGTCCTCGTGCAGGGTGTGATCTACTGATCTGGTTGGCATTTGTTTTTTTTTTTTCCAAATAAATTCAATTTTGTGAAATTGTCCATATAGCTATTCGCATTGCCAGCCACGTACTAACGTTTACACACGCTACCTATATGTAAGTCGCGTACACGTACTCACATTACCGGCCACTCGCTAACACGGATATGCCACGTACACGTAAATACGTAATCACGTACGTATGTACGGTAACACATACTCAAATGCTATATTATCACACATACAAGTCATATTAAATACAAAATCAAGTGTATCAGGCCACATACAAAAATACTTGGTAACCAAAATATATCAAGTTTAAAGTTGCAATTTTTTTTTTAAAAAAAATTGCCATATCCACGGGATCATATATGCATGCATCAATCCAATCTAGAAAAAAAAATTGTATCTAAAACTTCCTTTATTTATTCAATTTTACCAATTTAAAAAATAAAATATGTATTTCATCTACTACCTCCTAAGAGGTAATATGTTGTCATAACCGTTCGATCAAAATAAATGAACGTCTTGCAGTTATTTAGAGGTACCGCAGCAAAGCCCCATATTATTAGCTTTATTCCTTTTATAAGTCTTCATTCAATCACATTCCATCCCAGGAATATTGGTATGTTTTCTTCGTGTTGTTACATATGCACTTGTATCACTGTGTTTCTCTAGCCATCAATCCCATTTCCAGACACATCCCGAATGACCTTTGGGAAGTAGAGCACGACCAATGTGAATGTGATGCTGGCATGTCTCAAACTTCTGAACACATGATACAGGGCATACTTGTCTCAGGAGTTGCATATTATATGCAAGTATGGGTCATCGAAAAGAGCGGACCTGTTTTCTTGGCCATGACAATGCCAATAACCTCGCTTGTCACAATTATTCTGTCTTTGTTTCTCGGAGAAGCGGTTACCCTGGGAAGGTACGGTGTGTGTTTTTTCTTCTGCTTACTAGCACCCTCATTTTTCTTTAAACGATGGTGATGATTTACAATTCTGCATTGTAACCCGGAAACTCCTCATGTCCCCTGCAGTATCTTAGGTGGACTAATCATGGTTGGTGGTCTGTATAGTGTCCTTTGGGCCAAGAGGTCTGAGCAAGTGGATGCCAGCAAGCAATAAATGGCGCCTGCTCCAGCAGAGCCAACACAAGTTTAGGTTCAAATTAGCTTATTATGGCTCCACACCCATGCTCAATGGTAGTTTGTTTCAGGCTGGTTTGTATTTTGTAGTTTCTGAAATTGAGAGAACTGTAAAGTTATGTAGTCTTCTTCCAATATATGCCGTCTCTTCTTTAAGCTTGGAATGCTCAGACTTAGGGCCAGTTTGGATTGGCTACAGCTAATTTTTAGCTAGCTAAAAGTAGAGCTAATAAATAGCTAGCTCAAATTAGCCCATCCAAACAGGCAGCTAATAAATAGCTGGAATCTTCCAAAAGAAATCTTGCCTTTGGTTGCTCACTGCGTTGCTGCTGCTGCTCACTGCGCTGTACTGCTCACTTCACATACAAATTTATATTCAACTGATAAATTATATATAAGTGCAGAAATAAAAATAAAAAATTATAGTGCATACAAATTTTGTTATTTTCATTACAAATTCCACTCCTCTCCCAATCACTCTCTTCTAGCTAGCAAACCATTAGCAATACTATCACGAAAAGCATTCATATTTTGTTCTTCATCTCCCAAATTGGTATTTTCAGCAACTTCTTGAGATGTAGACGACTCCGAGAATGGCATGTAGTTTTCATCAGTATCCTTCATTTGATCCCATCTGTTTCTCAGCTGCTTTCTTGAATGCTTCAGACCAAAATACTTCTCAGCAATGTTCTTGTATGCTGTGTTGATCAAGAACCCACTGCGGATGTTGCCAGCCCTTATTTCATCAAGACATAGATCGCAAAAAACATATGTGTTTGCTGAACACTAATTTGCTTTGTCAAATAGACCATTCATCAAGTAAAGATTTGGTTTAAGTGTCAGACATAAGATACTTTAATATAATTAAGTGTGTTCAATCTAATCTAGCAATAATGTCTGCAGCACATGATATACAACAATCAGCATTCAGGAAAATTAGAACATTCTTTTTTCTTGATTGAGAGAAGGGGCATGAGATAGGTAGACATGGCTCTGTATCAGTACTCAGCAGTCAGCCCATTTATTAGCAGATTTTTTTTCTGAATTTCTTTAGGATGGCTAACCGTTGTGCTTTCTGTTAGGATGCTAGAATTGAGTGACAACCTAGATGGGCTAATATGTATTTATATTGAGATACACGGATGATTAGTCCATAAGTACACTAGTGTAAGCAACTTATGCCATGGATGTGAAATGACATGGATATATTGCAAAGCTCAACTATGTGTTAAACGAAGGAGCTCATTGCATATGAGACATGACATGGAGTCATGTGGCTAGGTGGAGAAGATCAAGACATGGCTTGGCTGCGATGTACTAGTTGCAAGTGTGAAGGGCAAGTCGGAGGCTTTGGAGTGACGCACCGCATGTGACGGAGAAGCTTGAGTAAGGACTTAGCACTGATGGACCAAGGCAATGGTGAAGGGCAAGCGGAGTTAAGATCGGTGAACCAATAAGGCCACATGATGATATGAAGTGGATCAAGGCAACAGTGAAGGACAAGCGGAGTAACGATCGATGAACCAATAAGACCACATATGATGATTTGAAGTGGATCATATCATTCATAAAAGATCAATCCACATGTTAATTTGTGTTGATAATCAAGAAGCTTGATGGAGGTTGGTGCTTAACATCAACATTGGAGGAGATGAAATAGAACGTGCAAGGAAAAGGTATAACTTGTAAGGCCATTTTATTTCACCGGTCAAAAGTTGTATAGAGAAGTGTATGACCAGGTTTAGGATAGATGGTCGTACTATCAAGAGGAAGAAACTTATTTGCATATCGGTCATCTAGTGCCACTTGAGCAATCTAACTTTGCATGCGATTCTAGGATCAACTGGCGTGGAAAGATAAGTGAAAATCCTTTTGAAATGTTTGTGAAAATACTAACACACATACACAAGTTGGTGGAACACTTGGTGGTGATGGCACATTTGAAAAAGTAGGCGGTGAAGTGCTCTTGGTGGGCTATCTGTGTTACACCGGACGTGTCTAGAGGTGCCCTGGTGCACCAGGCAATAGTTGCAGTGCCGTATCAACCGAGCCGTTTCAGCATAGGCGCACCTGTGTGGTTGGTGTGCACCAGTCGGATCACACCGGTGATGACCAGTGCTGCCTGGCCGTGCGCGGGAATTTCAAAAGTGAGCACCGGCGTGCCCGTTGTGCACCAGTCAGGTGGCACCGGGCAGGGCACTCAAAGAGGTCGGTTTTCGGTGCGCAGGCGTTTTCTATGCACCGATCGTATCCGGTGTTGGAACCGACTGCCACACCTGACGGGGAACACAGAGAGGTTGTCAGCACGCGTTGGCAGCGTTATACGAACCGGTTTGCTCTGGTGGTGCATCCGGCATGAGCACCGGTGCTCTGACAGCGCAACGACTAGTTTTCAAGCCGTTGGAATATAGCCGTTAGAAGGGGTACCGTGGTGACCGGTGCTAGCACCTGACACGTCTGGTCCACCCGTGGCCTGCTGCCTTTTTGCCCAACGGCTCTTTTGTCCTTAGGGCTATAAAAGGGAGGCATGACCGGCCCTTGGCTAGTGTTGAGCACCTTGGGGATATGTTGCCAAGTGTTGTGCTTAACTTTGGGCTTCTCTACGCACATAGGATTGATAGAGATCTCATCCGATTGTGTGAAAGCGATTTCTAGTGCTTTGCATTGAGTGATTGCATTGAGTGGCACTAGGTGCTCGAGTTGTAAGCCGGTGGTGCTTGTTACTTTTGGAGGTTGTCACCTCCTAGATGGCTTGGTGGCGTGGTCTCCATCATGAAGCCCGCAAGAAGCTTATGCGTAGCACTAGAGAAAAGCTTGTGAGGGGTGTTGTGCTCGCACTGTGGGAGACACGAAGAGCAACTCTAGTAGAACTGAGGTGCGAAGAGCGTCAAGTGGTCCGGGCGGGTCGAGTGCTAGAGCTCGTGGTGAGCACTCCACGTAGAAGAATGGGACTTGAGGGTCACCACTAGCAAGAGGACAGGCAGCAACCTTGAGCTTGCCTCAACGGAGAGTAGGTGGTTGGCAAGCCACCGAACCTCGGGTGTCAACTTGGCCATCCTGTTGGTTTGCTTACTCCCAACACAAACTTGCTTTACTCTTTCATATATTGTGCTTGTGTTGTTGCTCTTGTGTAGCTAGCTTGCTTGTGTAGCATAGTTGTAGCTCCCGTGAGTAGCTAGTTGTTGGCTTGTATAGCCTTGCTAGTTACATTGCTTAGTTTGTGTAGCTAAGTAATTGTTGAGCTCTCTAGTTTGGCTTTGTGTAGCCTTGCTATTGAGTAGTGCTAGTGAGCTTAGGCTTTGTACGCTTTGTATATATACTAGCATGTGTAGGAGATCCCCGGTTGCTTGAGTACTATGTTGCATAGGTTTGTGTGACATTACAAACTAGAATCATGTAGGTGAGCTCTACCTTAGCCTAGCACCTTAGTTGCTCAATTAGGATTTCTTTTGCAAGGTGCTTGAAAAACATAGATAGAGAGGTGTAGTCTTGGCTAGACCAAGTAGTCTAATTCTGTATTTATTTCGGTTAGCTGGCGTGATTAAATTTTAGAAAAGACTATTCACCCCCATCTATTCTGACATCTCGACCCTACATTAGGGCAAAGGAGAGGAAGTAATGAAAGTAGATTGTAGATTGATTTGGTTCAATATTGTCCTCTGCTCAATCTACGGTGACTCTTGATATATACAGTGTGGGATGATCTAGGTCATTATCAATTACAGATCATGTCAAAATACAACTCTAAACCCGGACTAGGTTGTGAAACCTAGCTTATTAGCTGCCTTCGAAACCCAACCTAGCCGACTTTTGCATGGTGAACCTCCATGAAGCCATAATTTTCTCATTCGGACTCCAAATTATATTTGGTGCCCTTTATATGCTTTTCGATCATCATCTCCATGAGAGAGACACAATGATAAAGTCCATTCTGTATTTTAACAACTTTACCAATCCTTGTCTAGTTGGGTTTGAAACCCAGCCTAGCACATTTTCTTAGAAAATCCAGGATCGGCCTCTCTCGGACAGTATTTTGAACTGATACAAGACTTCTGAACATGACCTAAGAGACCCTTCCCATTAGGCTGTCACATTCTTTTTGGACAAAATGCCTTGACTCATGCGGTTTCAAGTTATCTAAAATCCCATAGCAAGATATATAGTGTTCAAGATATAGAGGAACTGTAGTGCAGTTCATGATCTTCATCATGTTCGTTAGAAAACTGGATTTACTTCGTGTTACTACAACAAAAATGCAAGCAGACGATCAATCCAGTTGCGCACAGCATCCAAAAAAATCTCAGGCATGACAGGTGTTTAAGCATAGACTAATGGTACGAATCGCTAACGACTGTCTCTTGGGTATATCATCAAAGAAAAGACCAAGTAAACATCTACTCCCTTCGTTTCAAATTATAAGATGTTTTAGGTTTTTCAAAATACGTAGCTTTTTCTATGCAAAATGTTTTATAATTTGGAACCGGGGTGAGTAGTTACTAACATGTTTTTTGTAAGTTTGTACAAACACTATTTGTTAATCACTTAATTCCTTATCCCTTCCAGGTCTTTTGTATGAATAAGAGTCCTCTCAACTTGACTCAATGTTCTACAACCCTATTTATATGATAGGCCCGGGCCCTTTCCCCCTATCCCTCCCTTATGTTTAGGAGCGGGATCTGCCAAAGAATGACCTGTGGTGGTACGGAAGGTAGGACTCCGCAAGCGTCCCGCACCCTTTGAGAATGAAACTCCTCAACCATCACAAGATAAAGAAGTATGACGATGTCTGACTCTATTGGTCATAGTTCCTTCCTGCTGCGGCCGGTGCTCGTTTGCGCGCGTGTGAACCACCGGATCCTAAGGAAAGATGCCTCTCGGGACATCTGAGAATGATTCGAGCCATATGAAGGGAAACTCCCATGTACAGTTTGTTTTGGGGGAAGCTCGGGAAGCGCTTCGACAACAATTCGTTAGCCTAGAGGATCGAGCAACTGTCTTTTTCTTTTTATAACTCCAAGAGATAGGATTGGCTCCAAGGAAAACAACATAAACTGAAGTGGAAGTTCGATCATTAGGATCACCAGCCCAATCAGCATCTGCAAATGCGTGAAGAGTGCAAGGAGAATTCTTACGGAGCAAGAGACCTTAGTCAAGAGTGCCAACTAGATATCGGAGGAGGCGTTTTACAGCACACCAATGAAGTGTGGATGGGCAATGCATGAACTGAGAGAGAGAGAGAGAGGAGACATCAGGACGAGTCAAAGAGAGATATTGTAAGGACCCAAGAGCTTGATGGTATAATTTTGGATCAGCCGGTGGCGAGCCATCTGATAATTTAAACACTTCAGCAGTAGTAGCAATAGGCGTTGAGACAGCCTTGGCATCAGCCATGTTAAGTCGATGCAAGAGGTGACTAATATACTTCCTTTGAGATAAGAACAAGCCATTAGCAGTGTAGTGAGCTTCAACTCCAAGGAAATAAGAAAGCTGACTTTATAGAGAATCGTTTGGCAAGAGTAGAGATAAAAGCATTCACTTCAGCTGCTGCGGATCCAGTGATGATTATATATATCATCAATATAAACTAGTATATAATATACAACAACAACAACAACAACAACAAAGCCTTTAAGTCCCAAACAAGTTGGGGTAGGCTAGAGTTGAAACCCAACAGAAGCAATCAAGGTTCAGGCACGTGAATAGCTATCTTCCAAGCACTCCTACCTAAGGCTAAGTCTTTAGGTATATTCCATCCTTTCAAGTCTCCTTTTATTGCCTCTACCCAAGTCAACTTCGGTCTTCCTCTGCCTCTCTTCACGTTACTATCCTGACTTAGGATTCCACTATGCACCGGTGCATCTGGAGGTCTCTGTTGCACATGTCCAAACCATCTCAACCGGTGTTGGACAAGCTTTTCTTCAATTGGTGCTACCCCTAATCTCTCACGTATATCATCGTTCCGAACTCGATCCCTTCTTGTATGACCGCAAATCCAACGCAACATACGCATTTCCGCGACACTTAGCTGTTGAATATGTCGTCTTTTCGTAGGCCAACATTCTGCACCATACAACATAGCAGGTCTAATCGCCGTCCTATAAAACTTGCCTTTTAGCTTCTGTGGTACTCTTTTGTCACATAGGACACCAGACGCTTGCCGCCACTTCATCCACCCTGCTTTGATTCTATGGCTAACATCTTCATTAATATCCCCGTCCCTCTGTAGCATTGATCCTAAATATCGAAAGGTATCCTTCCTAGGCACTACTTGACCTTCCAAACTAACATCTTCCTCCTCCCGAGTAGTAGTGCCGAAGTCACATCTCATATACTCAGTTTTAGTTCTACTAAGTCTAAAACCTTTAGACTCCAAAGTCTCCCGCCATAACTCCAGTTTCTGATTCACTCCTGTCTGGCTTTCATCAACTAGCACTACATCGTCCGCGAAAAGCATACACCAAGGGATGTCCCCTTGTATGTCCCTTGTGACCTCATCCATCACTAAAGCAAACAAATAAGGGCTCAAAGCTGACCCTTGATGTAGTCCTATCTTAATCGGGAAGTCATCCGTGTCTCCATCGCTTGTTCGAACTCTAGTCACAACATTGCTGTACATGTCCTTAATGAGCCCGACGTACTTCGTTGGGACTTTATGTTTGTCCAAAGCCCACCACATAACATTCCTTGGTATTTTATCATAAGCCTTCTCCAAGTCAATAAAAACCATATGTAGGTCCTTCTTCTTCTCCCTATACCGCTCCATAACTTGTCTTATTAAGAAAATGGCTTCCATGGTTGGCCTTCCGAGCATGAAACCAAATTGGTTCATAGAGACCCGCGTTATTGCTCTTAAGCGATGCTCGATAACTCTCTCCCATAGCTTCATAGTATGGCTCATCAACTTAATTCCCCGGTAATTTGTACAACTTTGAATATCCCCTTTATTCTTGTAGATCGGTACCAATATACTTCTCCTCCACTCATCAGGCATCTTGTTCGATCGAAAAAAATGGTTGAACAGCTTGGTTAACCATACTATAGCTATGTCCCCGAGGCATCTCCACACCTCGATTGGGATACCATCCGGTCCCATCGCCTTATCTCCTTTCATCCTTTTCAATGCCTCTCTGACCTCAGATTCTTGGATTCTCCGCACAAAGCGCCTATTGGTGTCATCAAAAGAGTCATACAACTGAAAGGTTGTGTCTATATTCTCACCATTGAACAATTTGTCAAAATACTCTTGCCATCGATGTCGGATCTCATCCTCCTTTACCAAGAGATGCTCCCTTTCATCCTTAATGCACTTAACTTGGTTGAAGTCCCGTGTCTTTCTCTCACGAACCCTAGCCATCCTATAAATATCCTTCTCTCCTTCCTTCGTACTCAAATGTTGGTAAAGATCCTCGTACGCTCTACCTTTGCCACACTTACAGCTCGCTTTGCAGTCTTCTTTGCCACCTTGTACAAGCGTCTATAGTATTCTTTCTTCTGTTTAATAGCCCTTTGGACTTCCTCGTTCCACCACCAAGTATCTTTAGCCTCGCGTCCCCTTCCTTTGGTTACTCCACACACCTCTGAGGCTACCTTCCGAATGTTGGTTGCCATCTTGTCCCACATATTGTTTATGTCGTCTTCTTCCTTCCAAGAGCCCTCTTTGATAACCCTTTCCCTAAATATCTCTGATGTCTCCCCTTTCAGTTTCCACCACTTTGTTCTTTCAATCTTAGCTTGTTTATCCCTACGGGCACGCACCTAAAAACGAAAATCTGCCACCAAAAGCTTATGTTGAGAAACAACACACTCCCCTGGTATCACCTTGCAATCCAATCATGCTCGTTTGTCCTTTCTTCTTGCGAGGACAAAGTCAATCTGGCTACAGTGTTGTCCGCTACTGAAGGTCACTAGATGAGATTCTCTCTTTCTAAAGAAAGTGTTGGCTATCATCAGGTCAAAAGCTACCGCGAAGTCCAGAACTTCCTCCCCCTCCTGATTCCTACTACCATACCCAAAACCTCCATGAACTGCCTCGAAACCTACGCTTGTAGTACCTACATGCCCATTAAGATCTCCTCCTATAAAAAGCTTCTCACTACTAGGTATAACTCTAACCAGACCATCTAAGTCTTTCCAGAACTGTCTCTTAGCACTCTCGTCGAGGCCTACTTGGGGGGCATACGCACTAATTACGTTCAAGACCATATCACCAATGACAAGCTTGACTAAGATAATCCTATCTCCTTGCCTTCTCACTCCCACCACACCATTTTTGAGGCTCTTATCAATCAAAACTCCTACTCCATTTCTATTCGCAACTGTCCCTGTGTACCAAAGCTTGAAACCTGTATTGTCCACCTCCTTCGTCTTCTGACCCTTCTATTTAGTCTCTTGAATGCATAATATATTTACACGCCTCCTAATCGCGGTATCAACTAATTCTCTTAACTTACCTGTAAGTGACCCTACATTCCAACTACCTAAACGGATCCTAGTTGGTTCGACTAGCTTCCTTACCCTTCGCACCCGTCGACTCTGATGCAAAGACCCTTGCTCATTTTTCACTACACCCGGGCGCCGATGTAGCGCGCCACTAAGGAAACGACGACCCGATCCTTGGTTACTTGACACCATGCCCAGAACACGACACGGCGCGTCACGGGGGTGACGACCCGGCCCTTGCCCATTTAACACCATACCCGGGTTCCGATATGGCGCGTCGCTATGAGGGTTACGCCCCAACGATTTTCTTTCGGGTTTCATCTCCATTTAAGTGGCTAGGTTTTTACATTGGCTCACCACGCCTAACACAACCCTCCTCCTTTACCAGGGCTTGGGACCTGCTATGCTGGGACACCAAAGGCGTCCCACCATAGGCGGAGTTATAAACTAGTATATAATATAAATAACCTAAAATGGGGAGTTAAGTATAAACAATGAGGAATGTGAGATGCTGAATCCTTCGGATACTAAAAAGGTACAAAGCTCGTTATACCAAGCACGAGTGCCGAAGGCCATAAATAGGCTTATGCAACCTTGCAAACATAATGAATGCAATTCCCGGTCGTGAAGTAATCGGGTTTGACTTTTGGATTCATATTGAACGATTCAAACATACACATTAGACTTGGTATTCATATACGTAGATATGCCGGCAGCAGCCGGCCATGGTGCAGGACATTTTCTAGATGCGTAAGTGCATAACAACTAGGCGGCAAAGTTGAATAAATCTGCATGGATTTAGAACCAAATGGCGCAAGATAACAAGTTCAACGTACGGCACATATACAGGGTGGACCATTAGTCCATTATCGAATTCTATGTGAAGTTTGGCCTGTTTCTAGTTTGCGCATTTGTGGAGTGCTGAGATACAACAAGTGTCGACTGCTTGTCCTGTTGTCCGTGCCTGGACAGGGAAAGCATTCTGCGTAGCTTTCAAATAGAAACAGACAACTGGTGTGACCGGCCGGCCTGCATCCTTTGATGATATTGCGCTTATGCAAGTTTTATTTAATACACACACTTCAGGCGTCAGGGCAGGTGAAATTTATATATGCACAAAGCAAGAAAGATAGTGTTCAAGATACATAGGAACTGTAGCATAATTCACATTCTCATCTTGTTCGTTACAGGAACCTGAAAGACTTCGTGTTGCTAGTTGCTACACCAAACAGACGATCAATCCAATCTGTACAGCTTCCCAAAAAATTCACGTTCTCGTCTTGTTCGTCACAGGAACCTGAAAGACTTCGTGTTGCTAGTTGCTACACCAAACGGACGATCAATCCAATATGTACAGCATCCCAAAAAAAAATCACATTCTTGTTGCTAGTTGCTACACCAAACGGACGATCAATCCAATCTGTACAACATCCAAAAAAAATTCACATTCTCATCTTGTTCGTTACCGGAACTGAAAGACTTTGTGTTGCTAGTTGCTACACCAAACGGACGATCAATCCAATCTGTACAGCATTCTCATTGCTAGTTGCTACACCAAACGTACAATCAATCCAATCTGTACAGCATCCCAAAAAAAATCACATTCTCGTCTTGTTCGTTACAGGAACCTGAAAGACTTCGTGTTGCTAGTTGCTACACCAAATGGACGATCAATCCAATCTGTACAGCATCCCAAAAAAAATGCCAGGCGTAACAGTTTTTTTTTCAAGTATAGACTAACTAACCCTACCTCTACGACCATCTTCGAAGAACTGAGCCAGTAAATCTTAAGATTCACGAAGTCTCGCTGTCGATGGGGACGTCGTCTACTATTAAAAGCATAGCGCCGTTAAATCCTAGAAAAAATCCAGGAAAATACGAGCATCTGTGATGGTGAAGGACTTGAACCTGTGTAGGCAGGTTTCACCACAAAAAACCCAACCAACTGATCTATGATCAGTTTGCAAACAATCTTCATTTCTACTGCTTCTAAATGCAATCTCAACTTTCGTACTGACATGTGTGGTGGTCCGGTGGACATCAACAAGTGAAGTTTGTAGTCTTGCATTCAACAGTACAACTTTACAATAATTCATCATTAGGATCATTGATGATTTCCCTCTAGTTTTCAGCCTGCCAACAGACTGTTGTAAATCTAGAAAGAACTACATATATGTATGTTGTGTAGTTGCGAGTACTATGGATGTGAATGTCCTTGAGAACAGACGGAGAGCCACATACAAAAAGGCAACCCTTCAAAAGTTCATAATGAATCAATAAATACACAAACTGCAGTGCAAGAATCATTCTCCTTCAAATAAAAGTAAAAGGAGTGCGCTTTGCTTCTAAACGCCAAAGTTTGTTGTTTGGTTCATCTACCATAGGAAACACCACTAAATACTTCGCCATCACCTCCAAGTGATGCTTCCCATTCAATAGAGGTGAGATGGATTTGACACAGAGTTGGCATGATGTCCCTCATCTCAGGCCGGTTCAATGGATCCTCACTTAGGCACCACATTGAAACATTTGCCATCTATAGAACAGAGAAAGGCAAGATTCAGTTATCTGAGATCTTTAAGTGAACAGTATTATGCATTTTCACTAACCTTGCACACTTCTTCTATGGGATAGCTGTCCTTCAAATTAGGATCTATAATTGTTTCCAATGAGCTCTCTAGATCTTCTGATTTGAAGACTTTCCTCATCTGTTCACAGAATGATGTATTTCTTGATTTCATTTTATTATAATACAACCTTGCTGAAAGTTAGCATGCAAACCACAAAAAATAACCACACATTCTAAGTGCTCGCAAGGACTCTTACAATTGAGATTATTGACTTCATCTTGTTGACTTCTTTGTTATCCCGGATAAGTGCACGGAGTCCAGTAATGAGCTCTGCAAGAACTACTCCAAATGCATACACATCAGACTTGGTAGTCATGTGAAGTTCAAGAACTGACCTGCAGTATTAAATTCATATAGTGAGTACTACATATGAACTGTACCAACTGGATGGACTGAAAATCATATTCAAATGAAAACTAACTCAGGTGGAAGGTATCCTGGCGTTCCAACTAAACGAGTTGCCATACATTCTTCTTCATCACTACGCTCAACAAGCTTCACTAGTCCGAAATCTGCAACCTGTTCAACAGAGAATAATCAGATGCTCATGTCTGAGCAGATACAGAAATTTGGTCGTTTAAAAGAGACTTACTTTAGCTCTTAATCCATTGTCGAGAAGAATATTGCTTGTTTTGATGTCACGATGCACATAACAGGCCTTAGTATGATCATGAATGTACTCAATACCACGTGCTGCATCCAATGCTATCTGTGTTCTAGCAGTCCATGAAAGAGATTGATGGCCTGAAAAAATTATCTTGAAAGCAAGTTAGTGTATATCAAAACTCAACACCATGTACAGCCTCATGTAATAATACAGGAAATTCTGCTTCCAGAAACTTCCTATAAGAATGAATAATGTTATACCTGTTTCTTTTAAATGTATTTGTAGAAAATAATAAATAAATAATCTTAATCATAATGAATTATGAAGACAGCATACTTATTATCATGAAGACATATTAATTTTTAAAATGTATTAGTTTACATATTTTTACTGGAGGGGGCACTGATTAAACTTAACCTACACGGTTGTTTCTCCATCGCATACCTTTCAGCAACGGATCATGTAGATGCTCACTAAGTGATCCATTCTGGACATATTCATACACAAGGTATAGGTGATCATCCCCAGCAGCATAACCAATCAACTCAACCTATTTGTAATTGAACGCATTAGGAAAGTCTGTGTTCAAGCAAAGAACCAATACAAAGATATTCACTTCCTATTGAATTTTAGGAATTAAGTATATACCACGTTAATGTGATGTACTTTGCATAGAGCTTTCAACTCAGCAAAGAATTCCTTCGATTTGCTTGCTTTCATCTTCTTAATTGCAATTTCCTATGAGCAAAGTAACACATAAGGATCTTTTCATGATTCTACATGAGACAATACAGAGATATCTTACATGTGCTCCTATGAAACCAAGGTAAACACTGCCATATCCTCCCTCGCCGATCTTTCTTTTCTCATCGAAATTAGCTGTAGCATCTCCAACTACTTTCAAACTAAAAATGGCAGGCCTCTCTGTTTGGAATGGGTCAATATCTGCAACCATTCAATTCAGAGTAATAATATAAGATACGTTATATTTAGCTAAAAATTTAGAAGCAGAAACATGTATCACAGGAGAAGACCATTAATTCTAATGGATGGAAAGAAACGGCTCTCCAGATCAGCGATGCTGGTGTTGCTGGGAGCTCTCTCCATTTTTATTTCAGGTGCTTCAACATTGTGCTGAGAAGACCTCCTTCTCAGGCGAAGAATGACAGTGAAGACGCAGAAGAACAATATTGCAGCAGATATGGATGCTGCTATTATGATTGTCATACTACCAACCCCTAAAAAGGATCAAACAAACAACAGACAAAAAAAAAAGATCAGCTTAATGGGAGCAGAAAATAGCATGTATGGTTTAATTGAATACCACTAAAGAGCACAAGAAACAAAAATTAAGCATCTGCATCTTGTGTGTTACTAGACATTAAACATCAATCATACAAACATCTTGTGGCACAAGCCTTGTGCATAAATTTTAAGTAATTTAGAATAAAGTAAATATGAAAATATTTAGTTGTGACTCACTTTTCTTAGAAGAACCAGCAACTCCCATTGGAATAAACAAGATCCATCCTGGTTTAATGAAATCAGGATTTGTCACACTTGGATTCAAGTTTAAGATATCTTGTGGACTTGAATGGAACAAGCTTGCAATAGTAATCAGGGTATCTTCCTCCTGCACTGGATAAGACAATACTCCCTCTGATGCTGTTGAGGAACACCCGCATGGGAGGTGAACCGTAATTGTATTCCCAGGTGTCAATAGCAAACCATCACCAACATTCATTGCAAGCCCGCTGAAGGTATTACTCTTAACTTCGTCAGGTGTGTCATCCGACTCCACTTTATATTGAGTGTCATGAAAAAAAGCAGTCGTGGTGTTGCTGATAGCCTGACACTTGCATGCCACGCCCATCAACAGGTCCTCTGAACCAGAGAGCCGCTTGATAGTCTGGATGAGAGATGCATTACCGTTGAATACAGAGACAATCTCTGACAGGTTACGCCCTTGAGGAGTGACGTAAAGGAATGAGCCGCATGAAGGGCTGATGGACACATCATTGCAATGCAGGGGTTGCCATTCCGCAGTTGATGCTATGCTGCTGCTTGGCTGATCAATGAAAGAGGCGCTTGTATAGTGGTGTTGCAGAAACAAGGTGAGGAAGAACAGGAAACCATGTTTAGCCATGGTGAGCAAGCAGAGAGGCAAATGAAGTTTGGTTACAGAGGAGGTTTATTTCATAGTACAAACCTTGGATTCTAGTGCTTGTACAGTACCTTGGGTGCCTGAGATGTCAATTGCCTGGCATGGCCAGCTATTGCACGCCTGCCACTGTTGTTTCTTCTTAAATCCGCTTCTCTGAAGCTCTGCACTGGTTGGAGCATAGGAAAATGACATCATAGAGTACTAAAGCTTATTACATCGTCCACCAACTCATGTCCAAAACTAAACAAATTGGCCAGCTAGCTGCAGGCCTCATGGTTTGATGGAGTCAAGCATGTCTTTGGCTTCCAACATTTGGCAGTTTTTGCAAGGTTCAGTGTTGGGGCACGATGGCTCGGTCTCGAAGGTTCCCCATCTAACGTTAACTAAAGTTTGTGCGACCAGCTTCATGATTTCAGGAAACAGGCGGAGGCAGGCTTTGCTCCAAAAAGATGGGGTGGAATTAAGCCTTCGGAGTGTCCGGAAGCCACCGGTGGAGGCTCTTGCAGGAGGCGTATGGAGCTAAGCCTTCGGGTGGGGACCCGAAGGGCGGCAGAGGCTGGAAGAAGCGCGGCGCAAGACAGGAGCGGATAGGGCAAATACCTCTGACCAAATGAGGAAGCCGCCCCATGGGCCTTAGCAGGGCTTACCAAAGGCCCACGAAAGACGATTGCTTAGCTCGACAAAGGCCCATAAGAGGAAGGCGGTAACCAGAAGACAGAGACAAGTTAGCCCTACTTTGGCAACTGCAGGGTGATTAACCCAGGGAAGTGATTGGGAGGGAGGGAATTTCCTGGACAAGGCAATCCCCGTCCACCTGCTGGGGGATATCCCCGCATGGGGTAACTTCTCGTTGCTATTTGGAAGCTTTCTCAGATAATCACGTATTCACGTGTTGAACGGTTGGCTTGGACAAACCAGCAGTATATATGCAGGAAGGATC
Source organism: Miscanthus floridulus (assembly GCF_019320115.1). Classification (NCBI taxonomy): domain Eukaryota; kingdom Viridiplantae; phylum Streptophyta; class Magnoliopsida; order Poales; family Poaceae; genus Miscanthus; species Miscanthus floridulus. The sequence continues at coordinate 68,809,341 of NC_089585.1, read as the reverse complement.
ATCCGATGATACATATGTTAGATAAAAACATAAAATGCTAGTGAATAAGAAAATGAGTAAAATAAGAAAACATGCTAAACAAGGGGCAGAAATCCCAGGATATAACAAATATCTCAAAAACTAAAAAAAAAGGTCACATTCAAACTACGCATGCTGTCCAAATGAAAACGTTAGATTCTTTCTGAAACCAAAAACTGAAACATGCAAAACTCAAATTTAACAAAAAAAAATATTTTGACAACATTTCTCTGCACTTTTATGAAAATTCTGCAAGACAAAATATGTCACAGGTCTCTCCATACAAATACATAGATAATTAAAATATAATATAATCTGAGACTATCTGCCATAATCAATTAAAAATTTGACACTTTTGCAGCTTCCTCAATCTTGCATACAATTTCTTTGGATCAACATCTTGATGTAAACCTTGTTTCTTTGTGAAACTCCTACAGATACATTGAGTAAAAATTATAGTAGAGACTACATAATAGTACGGTTGCAAAATCATATCATGATAACCATATGTTGAATGGAAAATCATAAACCGAGAAAAAAGTGTAAGAATGTTCAGAACTAACATTCTAATCACATAGGCATATAGAGCTAGAATTAGCTTGCAACATCCTTTATAATTGTGCAATTGACTTTTACTTTCAGAATTCAAAGGAAAATCAAATGCACACCACGCAACAGTCACTGTCCTTAAAAAAACATGATGACTTAAGCTATCACACATTGCAATTCAAATGTTCCAGGTTGCTAACCATAGATGGTTTTAGAAAAGCTCAATGGAAAAGAATTTTGCTGAATTATTTGCACAAAAAGAATGTGAGACTGAATGTTTATCAATGGATTGATTATAAGGTCTGAGTTGCTATATGGATGCTAATCTAAACAGGGTTATCTTTATGAAATCAAGGAATTGTTAACAGAAATTAGATGGAAAGGAGAAACACCTGCTTATCATTATAAATTGGAACTGTGTATGGCACTATCAAATAATGTATTCCTGGTTAACTAACATACCAGGATCAATAGTTTTGAAGCCATTCAAATTTGCCAAGAGACAACAGTTTGCTAACTCTGAAGGTGAATCTTGAATTCTTAATTTTGTATCAAATTTACCAAACTTTAGGACCTTATATCTTACAAACTATTGATAATTCGCTATTGATCCTTAAACCAATATAGTAGCTCACTGTAACAGAAATAACTTTTGTTAAGGCTGACTAAATCATTTACACATGAAATCAAGAGAGAGATTGGAGGGGGTAACTGAGTGAGATTATGACTGAACTCGAGTTCAGTTAGCATCGGCGACAGCAGTCTGCTCTGCCACGCAGCTGCTTCACCTGCTCACCGCTGAGCGCCACCGCTAAAACGCACCGCCCTTGTCCCTCGACACACAACTGCTCTGTTCCTCTAGCTCAACACAAACAACCAGCTGCTGTCCAAACCTTGATCTACAAGGTCCAGTGAGAGGAACAGAGAGAAGAAACCACTACAAAAAATCCTTCTTTCTATGACAAAAATCCTCATGACGGGGCAAAATTTTGTCATATAATGTATCATAATACGACACAAAAGTTTGTAGCATCATAAAATCAGGAGAGCCAGAACTATTTATGACGATACTCTTTGTTTTGTCACATAAAGGTACCAAGTGTCGTCGCAAAATGTAAGTAGCCAGGAGGCGGTTGACGGTGGCATTTTTATGACGATATGTGCTGTTTTTATGTGACGGCTATGGAGCATCACTGTTTGTTATTTCAAACATGACAGCCCAACGTGGGAGAGGGATAAGGCGTGGGCAACATTGGGCTCAGAGCTAGGCCTCGGCCCAGGTGAAAAGGAAGAGGGGGCACGAGTGGAGGGAGATAGGCCGTGCCCAAAAAGAGTTGGGCCGAGAGATATTTTTTTTCTTTTTCCTTTCTTTTTTTTTAATTTGTAAATTCATTTTGAGTTCAAATTCAAGAGCTTTAAATTGTTCAAACAAATTCGTATGAAGAAATGACCAACATCAAAGTTTTAGATCTCAATGAGTTGTACAACTTTGTTGTTGCTCACTTTTTCATTTGAAATCATTATACTATGTCAAAATTCTATTCGAATTTATCAAATTTTGAAACTTAAATTTAAAATTACCCAAACGAATTTGGATGAAGAAATGACCAATATCAAAATTGTAGGTCTCAATGAGATCTACAACTTTATTGTTTATAACTTTTTCATTTGAAATCATTTACTCTCCCAAAATTCTATTCGAAGTTCTTATATACCGAAGTTCTCACAAATCATATGAACAAGTGCAGTTTTTCTTTTTAATCTCTGGCTAAAACTTGTAACTAGTCTTTCTCCCTCGTACTAACTTTAAATTTAATGATCTTTTTTAAAAAAAATTTTAAAATCATGCTCTATCAACTTATTGTGTTCTTACAGCTATTATTTTTGTCATTTTTTCATGTGACTTTGTTCTATCAATTCAAATTTTGAATTTCAAAAAATAGCAACTTCGAACAACATTTTGAAGTAGTAAATCATTTCAGCTGAAAAGATGATGAACATAAAATTTGTAGAATTCATCGAGATCTACAACTTTTATTTTGGTTATTTCTTCGTCTGACAAAGTGATAGTAACATTGTTCACAAATTACACATATCTCTCTTATAGTTTATGAAACTGTAAGAGAGATATGTGAAATTTGTGAACAATGTTACTATCACTTTGTTGGATGAACAAATGATCAAAATAAAAGTTGTAGATCTTAATCAGTTCTACAACTTTGTTATTGATGACTTTTTCATTTGAAATTACTTCGTACCCCAAAATTTTGTTCGAAGTTCTAATATTTTAAAATTCAAAATTTAAACTATCCAAACAAAGTTATATGGAAAAATGACCAAAACAAAAGTGGTAGATCTCGATGCGTTATACAACTTTGTTGTAGATATTTTTTCCATTTTAAAACATTTATTACCCCCAAATTATGTTCAAAGTTCTCATCTTTTGAAATTTAAAATTTAAATTCTTTAAACAAAGTTAGATGGGGAAATGACGAAAATAGAAGTCATAGATCTCGATGATTTCTATAACTTTGCTAGTCATGACTTTTTCAGCTGAAACCATTTCGGGTTTTAAAATCTGGTTTGAAGTTGTAATTTTTTTAATTTCAAAAAATGACAACTTCAAACTAGATTTTGAAACCCGAAATTGTTCCAGCTGAAAATATCATGAAAATAAAAGTTGTAGAACTCATCAAGATCTACAACTTTTATTTTGGTCATTTATTCATCCGATAAAGTGATAGTAACATTGTTCACAAATTTTACATATCTCTTTTGTAGTTTCATAAATTATAAGAGATATATGTAAAATTTGTGAACGATGTTAATATAACTTTGCTGGATGAACAAATAACCAGTATAAAAGTTATAGATCTTGATGAGTTGTACAACTTTGTTGTTGCTCTCTTTTTCAGCTGAGATTATTTGTTATTTCAAAATCTTGTTTGAAGTTGTCATTTTTTAAAATTTAAAATTTGAATTGTTCAAACAAAGTTCGATGGAGAAATTACCAAAATAAAAGTTGTAGATCTCGATGAGTTCTAGAACTTTGTAGTTGACAACTTTTTCATTTGAAATCATTTTGTCACGAAAAACTACGTTTGAATTTGTCAAATTTGAAATTTGAATTTTTCAAATAACCTCGGATGGAGAAATAACCTAGATAAAAGTTGCATATCTCAAAACGTTATACAACTTTGTAGTTGACAACTTTTTGATTTGAAATCATCTTGTCAACGAAAACTGTGTTTAAATTTTTCAAATTTAAAATTCAAATTTTGTAAAAGGTCTCGGATGGAGAAACTCCAAAAACAAAAGTTGTAGATGTTGAAAAGTTATACAACTTTGTAATTGATAACTTTTTTATTTAAATTTGTTTAGTGTCTCAAATACTCAATTTAACCTGACCCGTGAAACCTAGACTCTGTTTCAGTGTTTCTTCTCAAAATTCCAAATCAGCGCCGCCGCCTAATGTTTTGTCTCTCCCGCCGACAAGCTCATCACCCTCCCTTCCTCCCTCCCAACTCCAAATTTTCAATCCAGTCTGCCCCGTTTCCCTCCTAGCCCGCTTTTCCCTTCTTGACATCGACAAAATCGTCCTCATCTCCTCTGTTTTCTCTCAATGCCTCCAAAATCCACCTGCGTCACGATTGAAGCTGCGCCCCCTCTCCAAACCCTAACCCACGGTCTCCCGCCTCCTCGCGCCCCCTCTCGGCCGGCGGCGTAGGCATGCGACCCTCTCCCTCCCGGCTGGCGGCGTAGGCGCACGGCCCTGTCCGTCTCCCAGGCGGCGGCGCCGCAACCCGTGCGGGCCTTCCTCCTTGATCTGTCGCAGTTCACCAGCGTCCAATTCAACAAGGTCTGGTGGCTTTGACCTCTCCCTCTACTCGCAGGTCCTTGCACTCGAGTTCAAGAAGCTCACCATCCTGTATCTTTCCTACACCATGGTGAGCATTGCAAGTTCCAACGTCTAGGGTTCGCAGCACGCCGCCAATCCTCCGTGGTGCGGACTCGCCCGGCCTCCACGACTCCCCGGCGGCGTGGACTCGCTCAGCCCCCACGACTCCTCGGCGGCCTGGACACGACCGGTCACAGCGACTCCCCAGCGGCGCGGATTCGCCTGGCCCCACAGACTTGCAGCTCCTCAGGCGAGCGCTCCTCAGAGATGCAGCCAAGAACCAGGTCGCCATGAGCCCCGAGCTGAGCGCCTGCGACCGGGTACCCTCGATTCCAGTTAGTGCTAGATGTTTTGTTTTTGCGTTGTAGCATTGAATCCTATTGCACGTTGCAGTGTCTTTGGATGCTGCAGTTCAGTTCAGGCACAACGGATTATGAGTAGTATGAGCATTGGAACAATGGGATGCACAAATGTTGATGTTGAAAGATGAATGATCCTTTGTAAAAAGCATTGATGCCCCTGATGTTATTTATGCAGTCCAGTTTCCACAATAGCTAATTGATATGCCTTTTATTTATGCAGGATTATCTCTCTGATGGACCCTAGTAGGAGTTGGTCATCTCGTTGGTTGAGAATTGGTGATTTGCTCAAAAGGTAATTTGCTCGACCAATATCTCCCTTGCTACTACTCTAAATGGAAGGATATATGTTCCTTCTAGATAACACTAAAGCACTTGTTAAAAAAAGACTAGCACTAAACCAGATGAAAGAACCTAAATTAGGTGACACTGAATCATGCCACAAAAATAGATAGCACTGAGCTGCTGATCAGAACAGAACTGCAACTTCACATCCTGTGGTGCGTTTTGTGCATCTTGTCTCCATCTGAAAATAATATCTGCGGTTGGAGGGGACATAAGTGCTGATTGCACTTCTATTCTATACATGTGTTATATTGAACCACAATTATTATTTTTAGCTCTGTTTTCTGCATGAGCAGGAGCTCACTGTGTCCTCTCTGATCTGTCTTTGTACAGCAGCATCAGTTCAGTCTGAGAAATGCTCATGCCCACAAGTCCTCATTAAAATTAAGCCTCACAAGTCAGGGGCCGGTCCAATTTCCTTTCAGCCTGCAAAGCAATTCCCACATAAATTTTATATATGTAGTTTTTATTAATTTGATTAATATGCACGCAACTGGGATTAGCTTCAACCGATGTGTAGCATTAGCTTTAAAAGATCTTGGATTGCAATTACTTCTAATTGCACTAGCACACTGCTTCGAGTCAGAATTTATCATGATCAGTTTTGCATTCATGCACAGATTGGGGATATAAGTAAAAAAAGAAAAGGAGCAGAGGAACATAGCATATGCTCTGCCCTGATGTGTTATAAATATTTTTGCTAGGTTTGCTTCTTGTGGTTACAACTTTTGAGCATGTTTGTTACACATATACTACTAGCTAAAAATACAAAAAAAATTCAACTATTTGAGCATGTTTGTCTTCAAATTATCTTGTGCAAGTACTTCTTTAGGGACCAGCACCGATATGCTCCTTTTGTTACAGGTCATGGCTGATACCTTTAAGGGGAATTGCAAAGAAAATAAGATACGCAACTCCTGCCGCTAATTGCCAGATAAGTGAACTGATTGCAGAAGCACGGAGGGAATGCCCAAACTGCAGTTATGTTATTGATAACAGTGATGTGAGTATATTTATTCTATTTAGGTTGTTGGAGAATAGGCATTTGGCTTTTAGATCATATTTAGTTGTAGATGTTACATATCTGAGGAAGTTTTTCCTACATTTCAAATTCTACAGGTTGCCATGCAGTGGCCTGGGCTGCCTGCTGGAGTCAAGTTTGATCCTTCTGAATTGGAGTTGCTTGAACATTTGGAACAAAAAGTTGGCCTCGGAGATTCAAGACCACATGTGCTCATTGATGAATTCATTCCAACTATAGACAATGATGAGGGAATCTTCTATCTCTTGGCACTTCCATTCATGGTATTAGGAAAATCCTTTATGCTATCTCTTGGTACCTGCAAGCAATTGTCTTCTGTCTTATTCTCTGGAATGTATATGGATGATGGCTTGGCTGATATGTATGAGCTGTGATGAGAATGTTGAAACATCTATGTGACATTCATCATTGAATTAATACATATCGTAATGCCACATTTGTCACAATGTAAATGTCACAAGATCTGCCCTATCGTCACAATAACTAGTCTAAATTAGGGCTCCTAGCATACAATCCTAGCATACAATTTGTGATGGTTCATGTATTAGGTGATGAGTTGACCAACCAATATGTGACAGTTACTGTCGTCATTAAATGACAATAATATATGACAACACATCAAAACCATCACAAAAGGTCATCACATTTTGTGACGGCTTTCTATATTATCGTCACAAGGTACATTTTGTGACAGTCGTTATATGACGACCGGCATGACGCTGCTTTTTCGTCATAAGATTCTTTTTATGACAAATCCTGTATTTACCATGACATTTTTAGTTTGTCATACAAACCCAGATTTTTTGTAGTGAACCCTAGAAGAGGCAGGGAGGTGCGGATGGAGGAGGAGGTTTGGGATTCACCATGTGGAGGCGGAGGTGCTGGTAGAGGAGACACAGTAGAGGCAACGACAAAGGGGACGATCCATGGTGGCGACGACGGAAGGGGCGGTCTCAATCGAGGTGGAGTCAGGAAGGAGCAGCGATGCACGATGCGTCGTGACTCGTGAGACAACGGGCAGGGAAGCGCTCCCGGCCTGATGACTCGTGGCTTCCTGCCCCATGGAAATCGAAGGGATTGGGGCTGCAATTCCGCGTTTCGTGGACTTCCAAATGGCACTAGGAATTGGCCCAGGGGAGCTTGCCCCGTGTTTTCCTAGCCCGGGGAAACTACAGGAACCCGGCGGGATTCTGTGCTGGAAAGTAGCCCTGAGGGGGAATTAGGGGAAAGGATCTCAGAGGAATATACCCTAGTTGGCCAGGTGCAAAAGTGTAATCCGTGAATATGGTGTAATGGCCTATAAAAACGGAACTCAACCCCAAGGGAAAGAGGAGGGTTTTTGGGCTCAAACCCCTAGAAACACTGTTGCCTCGGTTATTGTGCAAATTCATTAACAGGGCCTTCGAGTATCGCCGAAGGCTCCTCTACCCGGTCGAGATCCCATATCCCAACATTCAGAGTTCATTTACTTGTAAATCAGAAAAACATAAAGCACCGAAAAGGACAGCATGATCTAGGGTATTTGCTAAGGGAGATTCAAAGAGCATGTTGACTATTCATTCATTCAATCAATCATTCATTCATTCAATTTCAACACATATGGATGCAGATGAAAATGTGCTACCAATATTTCTCACAGATAATGCAGGGTGCGCAGCAGAACGCGAAAAAGTAACTTCATTGTACAAATAGTATAGTACATAAAGCCAGCAAGAACCTCCCCCACCCGCAAGTCTCACTTCTCTAATGTAAAGTGAAAGTACTGCATTTCTGATCTTGTACCAAAAAAATAGTCCAGAATATATTATTAATATCACAATTAGACACAAACAATCAGGTAAGGTTAAACTGGGAGTTTTAAAATAGTTGTTTTTTAGAACGAAAATATGTTATTTCCAAGAGACACTATCATAAAGTGGCAAACAATAGTTTTACCAACATGCCATTTTCTCCACACAGTTGGATAGGTTCGGTGTTTCCCTGCCTCGTATTCAGTTTTAGGTGTGGGCATGGGTGTGTGAGTTGGCGTGTGTCGGAGGTGTTTCTGGGAGTGCGCCTGATGCCTCTCCCTTATTGTTTTTACCTTTTGTTTTCTCCTATCTTAATGAAATGACACGTAGCTCTCCCACGTCATTCGAGAAAAAAAAACTAGACAAAATGGACATCAAAATGCACCTTTACATTTTCTAAGCCTCAACTCTATCATCTGAACATTAGTAACATATATGTGACAGCACTCTCGAAATGGTAGAGGATGTACATCCAAGGGTATCATTTGAAATTTATTATCCAGTTGTCTTTCACTCTATCCTTAAAGATTGTATGAATGAGTGAACTCAGTGGCACACAAACATAATTTAACGGTAGTCTACCTTAACTTTTATAGCTGTTTGGATGAGGGTCATTTGTTCAGGAAGTTTTAGGATTTTGTTCAAATTTAAATGAAACCCTAGGATTTGAATCCAAATGCCCTCCTATTCCATCAGACCCTAACCCTAAGCATGTTCAGTATTTTTTAAAAAACCTGAAAAAGAATATAGGAGGCATTAATAAAATACTAGGAAACTGCTAAATTCAACACTAACAGAAATGGTTGGTATTGTCAGAGAAGGAAGTGGTTGGAAGATTTGGTAGGTCAAACTGCAAAACAGACATGGGATTGGAATGTATTAAACATTACAATTACAAACTTATTGGCACACGAGTGATCTTCATGTAAGACTAGCATAGCAGAAAATAGGCAGCAGATTTCTCAAGTAACTAGCATTTCGAGGTGCAAGGAAATGCAGCCACAGGAGTGTTTACGGTAATTAGTTCTATGAATTTTAGGTTATCCCACATAATTAACATGTAAGCAATTTCATGTATGCAAATGAACCTTCCATGATTATAAGGAAAGACAGAGTACAGAACTGATTAAGATAAAACCGAATAAGTACATGTTTGACAGAGTTTCAGAAGATTTCGTCTCTACCAGAATATAACAATATAGAGTTCATATGTACTTGATATCTGACATGCTTTACAATGACAGATGCCAACCATCATATCTTTACTTTGCCAACCCAACTCATCCCTGTGTTCTTGTACATATTTTCTTTTGATAACTCATCCCTAACCTCCTCAGCATCCCACCACATCTCTTGTGAGGCATACAAGTTTGAGAGCATAACCCTGTAAGCAGCTTTCTCTGAATTGAGTTCAAAGAGCTTTTCAGCAACAATCCTGCCGAGGCTAGAATCACGATGGATACAACAACCCCAAAGCAATGCACCCCACACACCACAATCTGGTTGTATTTGCATTGTCTGTATAAGATCATATGCCTCCTTCAGCTGGCCAAATGTTGCAAGAAGCCTCACCATGTACACATAGTGCTCCACTTCAACAACTATCTTGAACTCATCCCTCATTCTCTTGAACAACTTCCATCCCTCCTCCAAGTGTCCCACATGACAACAAGCAGCAAGTAAAGCGGAGAAGGTAGCACTATCAGGCCTGAGCTTATCATTAACCATCTCATCTAGGACTTCAATAGCCTTAGTTGCAAACCCGTGAGATCCAAGGTTTGATATGACCGTGTTGTACATGACTGAGTTCTTATTAGGTAATTGGCGGAACACCGAGTATCCAAGCTCAGTGAAACCACATTTTGCATAAGCATCCATTAGTGAAGAAGAGACTCTTATGTCCATATCTGCTCCAAGCCTGACTGCATAACAATGGACCTCCCTGGTACAACTAACAGCAGCTGTAGAAGCACATACCGAGAGAACACTAGCAATCAATATGCCGTCGGGCCTCCTACCAGTAAAACACATTTTCCGGAACAAATCAAATGACTCCTCGTACTTGCCAGTTTGCATTAGCCCAGTAATCAGTGACGACCAGGTAATCAAATCCGCATCGGGCAAGCTACCAAACAAGCTCTGTCCAGATTCCATACACCCACACCTCATGTACATCGACACAAGTGTGCTTCTCACATGGTGTCCGGAGTCATAACCCTCCTTGACACACATTGCATGAACTGCTTGACCGAATGCAAGTATTTCCGGATTCCAGAAGCATGAGATTAAGCCAACCATTGAATACCCATCCGGCTGCTCCCCAGCTCTCCGCATTAAGGAAAACATCTGGAGACCATCATACCACATTCCTTGGTACCCGTATGCAGACATCATGGAGTTCCAAAGGACCAAGTCCGGCTCGCACAATCCATCGAACACGCTGCGAGCGTTGTCCACGAGGCCAACCTTTGCGTACCCACTGACAAGCGCGCTCAGGACAATCGGACGGGAGCACATACCGCATGATGTGGCGACACCATGGACGACCTTGACGGCATCCGGGAGCGAGGATTCGGCGCAGGCGCGGAGGACGCAGGCGAAGGTATGCGCGTCGGGCGTAGTGGCGGAGCGGCGCATGCGGGCGAAAAGCGCGAGCGCGGCGGGGAGGTCGAGGCGGCGGGCGTGGGCGCGGATTAGGGCGTTGTAGAGGAGTGGCGAGACCGGGTGGGGAGCCTCGTCCAGCAGGCGGCGGGCGGAGGAGAGGTCTCCGCGGGCGGCATAGGAGCGGAGCACTAGGAGGCGGAGGTAGGCAGGGCCAGAGGAGGAGGAGGGGGAGGCGACGATGAGGCGCGCGTGGAGCTGCTTCGTGTGCGAGAGGGACAGAGGGAGGGCGGCGCCATTGCTGGACCCAGCGGCGGCCGCCGCGGCAAGGAACGGGAGGTTCCCGCGCATACCATGGACGCGAGGCTCACTGCCGCAAAGCATTTGTCTTTGACTTAAATTATCCTGACACCACTAGAGAACAGACTTTTAATTCTGGATTAAAATGGACTCTAGTCCCGGTATTTTTTGCGTCCAGGACTAGAGAGACCTTTAGTCCTGGTTGATGGCTCCAACCGGAACTAAAGGTCTCTGCCCAACGGCTACTGCGCTAGACAGAGGTAGTAGAAAGCTTTAGTCCCGGTTGAAACCATCAACTGAGACTATGATCGTACTCTCACCAAGTCAATTGAGGTGGCACAGAAAAAAAAAAGTGGGCAGGGAAAGGAATTGCACAACTCGGACAACAATCGCACCAATCAGTCCCCCTGCTAGTTGTTGGTAATGAATATGGTTCGAATTTAAGATTAATGCATCAGGCAAATGTACCTCCGGATGTCGATTTGGATCATCTTGGTGAATTTATTGAAGAGACTGGTCTCGACCTTTACCAGATGTTTAGTGATAGAAACATTGAGAGTGCGGCGGAGGTTGATATTTGGAAGAAAAAATTTCTACTAGGCCAGAGTCTATATAACCCCCAAGCCTTAGGTGATCTGGGGACGCAAATATACTTGCTAAACAAGTGGTACATACAGGCATCTACCGGTGGATACTTCTGCGTTGGTGTCAGAATTAGAGACGAACATTGATTCCGTGGCAATGATGTTATGTATGTTGACTTTGCAGAATTTCATCAACTATACCACCTGACCTCTCTGGACAAAGTTATCATTAGCTGCTATTGTCTGTAAGTAATAATTATTTCGATCTATTATTAAACTCATCATATGTGTGTATATGCATATAAATTATCATAACAAGTACTATATATATGCAGATTTACAATGACAGAGTGCAGAAAGAAAGGCTGTAATAAAATTGGTTTTGTTGATCCTCATATAGTATTCAAAGATCCAGTTCCTCCAAAGCCTAATTGGAAGTCTGAGTCAGAGAGTAACCTCATGAACTTCTTAGTGACCAACGCCATAAGAAGGATATACTCTTCCCCTACAACTTCAAGTGAGTGTTAATAATGTCGATCATCCTTAATGGCTCATATGTTGATTCTAGTTAATTAATGAGTGTTATGCGTTATATCCTATAAACACATGCAGCAATCACTGGATATTGATGGACATCGATCTGGTAAAAAGTCACTTGATAATCTATGACTCGATGAGAAAACCACAACAAGACTACCAAGATATGATAGATATTATCCAGAGGTAATTACGGTATCTCTAGCAACTATATATACACACAAACATGATGATTAACTATATCTGATGACGTGATAAATTTTTTATTGGGCAGTGTTTGGAAAACCTTTATTGAGAAGCAACACATGGGAAAATGCAAAGCGCCACTGAATGTAATCCCTTTGAAAGTAAGTCCCCTAAATCGCATCATCTTTATTAATTAAACATATAGCTTTCACCGGATCATCAGATTGGATGACAAATCTTTTTCTCGTAAAGTGGTGTCTGAGGCAGGAACAGGGGAACAACTAATATGGTTACTATGTTTGCGAGTTTATCAAGCAGGTATCCCAAAAAACTCCTACAGAGAGACTTAAAGTACGTTAAAAATACACTATATATTCATTTAATTATTATTATTGATTGTGTTACTATGTCTTTATATATATATGTGTGTGTATGTACATATATTAATTTATTTTCCTTTAATTCAAACCTGTAGGCTCGATGGTTGGAGGAAAAGGTCATACGGCAAGACCAGTTCAAAGCAATTCAAGAGTCTATAGCCAGATTTTTTAATGACCAGGTCATCGATTCCAAGGACGAGCCAAGCTAGAGGATGAGAGGAAACTTATTATATCACAACAACGGTAATGCAATCTTTTGTAATATATGCATATGAAATAATATAATGTAAAATACACATATGATGCATGCATGCATATATATATATATATGCTTGAATTGTGTCATTTAATACGTTCATTGTGCTTGAACCGAAACATACTATATGCGCGTATAAATGTATTATTAGCCACGTACCATATGACTTTGAAAACCTATTTTGAAAAGAAAACAAAAAAATAAAAAGAAAAGAAAAAAGAAAAATAAATAACCTTTAGTCCCGGTTGGTATTACCAACCGGGACTAAAGGGTGCCGGCCCCGTGACATGTCAGGAGGCACCTTTAGTCCCGATTGGTGTTACCCACCGGGACTAAAGATCTCTCTTTAGTCCCGATTGGTGTTACACACCGGGACTAAAGGTCCCCTTTAGTCCCGGTTCCTAACCCGGGATTAAAGGACCCCCCTTTAGTCCCGGATGCTTGCTCCCGGGTGGGGAACCGGGACTAGAGAGGGTTCCCCACCGGGAGTAAAGCCCGTCTCTGTACTAGTGTGAGGCGTGTGAACTTTTTCTTTTTTTTTGTCGACACGTCTTTTGAAAATAGCTTCGCGTCCGAAGCTCTTTAAATGGGACTCTCACGTAAAAATAAGAGGAGATAAAACTAAAAATAGTATTTTCTCACGGTTTCACCTCCACACTGGTTGGCCCTATGTTGGATTACGTGAGAGCATATTTAAAAAGAATCCACATGTAGAGTTATTTTACCGAACGGATCTTTAAAATAGGTTTAGTTTCATCGAGAAAACTACTCATGAAGCTAAAACCCAAAAATAGAACTTCGCTAGTGAAGTTGAGCTGTGCCAAACTAGGCCTAACTTAGGCCTGTTTCCTGAGCGTCAAAGGCATCGCATGCTGACCCACAATGGTGTGGACGCCATGGCAAAGCAGGAAGCCGTTGGCGGCCATATAAATATTTTAGGTGGATCCTAGGCCTATGCCCTTCCGTTTGACCTTTATATTGAATTTCTGGATCCATAAACTTTTAAGTGATTCATCACAAGTTCGTACTCCTTCGTTTGTGACCCTTAGATCTGATGTGGCATGTGGACTGTGGGGTCAACAGTCGGCATGACATGAAAATTGCTAAGCTCATGCTTACCCCGACTGCGCTGCCCTCATTTTCAATCCCTCAAGCTTGGCATTTGTGCCTCTGCTCTATCTCTGCTCTAGTGCTCGCATCACCATCACCGGCCACCGTACTCCTACTATCAGCGCTATTGCTCGCCTTGTGGTTCACCTCTATCCTAGAAATGAGCTCTACCGAGTCTATTTCTGTCTCATTTATCCTTTGCACTCGTTGGACACACAAAAACTAAGCCTATGTTGATCCGGGTAAGAAAGAAGAGGAAGAAGATGACTCATGGGACCCACGCACCACCACGTCTCCATAGTGTGCCCCTATAGCCCTACGCCTCGTGTCATCGGGCATTCGTCGTGCGCCACCATCTCCTACGCTCGTGCTGCTTGCCGGTGCTTGCTCTCATCACCTTGCATGCTCAGAGAATGGAGTAAGAACGAGAAGTGAGGGAGGAGGGGTGATGGCAAATTTCATGTCATGCTGGTCGTTGACTCACATTAGATGTAAGGGCAAACGAAGTGAATCACTTAAAAAGTTTATGGACCTAGAAGTTTAAACTAAGGGCCAAACAAAGAGGTATGGACCTCTCGATGAAGCACTTAAAAGGTTTATGTAACCAGAAATCAAGTTTTATAGTTGATGGGTCTATCTGAAACCCTCGCATAAGCTAATATACCTCTAGGGCACTACTACAGAAACATTTTTAGGGGTGGCTCGTAACCCTTTGTAGGGGTGGTTTGGCCAGCCGCCCCTACCAAACCGTCTCTACAAATCATGCATTTATAGGGATGGTTCTCCGGCCGCTCCTACAAATCAATTTGTAGGGGTGGCGTACTACAGCCGCCCCTACTAATCAATTTATAGGGGCGGCTGTAGTACCAGCTGCCCCTATAATACCTATTTATAGGGGCCGTTCAGTCTAGAACCGCCCCTACAGTATATTTTCTCACTAAAAAATTCAAATTCGATCGGAACACTGTTTGTTTCTGCGTATTTCATCCAGCGTTCGTGTTGCCGAACGCCCCACGACCAACGTTCCGAACCGCGTTTGTGTTGCCGAACGCCCCGCGACCAACGTTCCAAACCGCGTTCGCGTTGCTGAACGCCCCGCGACCAACATTCCGAACCCCTTAGACTATAAGCACAAGAGTATTATATAAACTATAATTATAAGTCCAATTCACAAGAATATATACAATCCATCATTAAATAGACATAATTCACAAGGTAAAACCAATGTCAAATTCCATACACATTGCTATCAACGTCCTAGAGCTAGCCTTTCAGTCTTACAAAAGTGTTGGTACTGAGGATTACTACCTAAGTCAGACTCTCGGTCATGGTAGGTGTCTTTGACGTGTACAATCTAGTCCAATATGAAGTTGCAAAGGTTGTCGACGAGCTCTAAGAGTTGGTCATCCTTGTATGGGTCTCTTTTCATTTCTTTCTCCTCTTTCCACTACAAGAGAATAAGTTTCGGTTTTGTATTTCATACCATGGACGAAGTTTTTATACTATGGGTGAAGAGGTTCAAACTTACCCTTAAGGGTTGTCTCCTGTAGGCACCAGTGTTACTCATCATAGAACATATATGGTATCCACAATGTATACTCCCAGGATTCTGCTTGGGGCACTGTGTGTTTTGCATATGAAAATATTAAGTAATGCTTTTAACAGCCATGTAATGGAGTACTAAAGAAGTAAGTTACACTTACCGTACATAGTGTTTTTATAGCCAGCTTTTCCTTTCTTACTGGATCATGCCTTCCGTGATGTTTAGTGACATAGAACCTAAATGCCATGTTCGAATTATTTTAGCAAATACAACTTGTTAGTATCCAAAAGTGAACGTTACAAGTACGTATACAAACATATGAGCTAATGAGGATTGTCGATATGTATATGCCTTGAGAATCGATATGAAGTCTTTGTATGTCACTGGGTCCCTATCTATTGAATCAAAGACCCATGCCATGCTCCTCCCAACATCGACGGCTATACAAATCTAGTGGTTGTTGCATGAATTTAATCATAGAACTAGATAAGCTCTTTTGCATCGAATAAAATATATCGAACAAAGCTTTAAGTATAGAGTTGAACTTACTCAAAGTTGTATGGTAGCCATATAGTAGAATGCTATTGGAGAATCTTGAAAGCCAGGGCAATGTATGCCGCAACCTTAAGGGACTCTTCTCTTAGTTTCGCCGTACGGATGTGCGCTTTCTTCCGAAGAGACTTTGTAGCAGCTAGCTCTTTGGCATCTAGTTTCCACTGTTTAGGGTAATTAAAATTTATTTGGGCTATAGCTTGAGGGTCTATATACCCGGCTTTCACACTTAGCATTTGTTTGACAATATGCACTTGCATTCTACAAATCACGGCGTGGGTTAGTTACAACAAAATTCAAAGATTACATTCATATCATATCGGGAGGACAATGACTTATAGGTACCACGTGTGAATTAGATTCATCTCCATTGCTCTAAGGTGAAAGCATATCTGCATGTCATTGAAGTCAAAGACAATTTTCCCAGCTGGGCTTCCAAATGTGTCGGTGGGGAAGCATGCTTGTATGAGGTCTATGCTCGTTGGGAGAACATGCAAGTACCAATCATGGAACCTTCTCATTCCAAGTGGTAGGTGCTGGATGTCCTGGTTTTGTAGGAAGGGCTTGCCTCTTTCATATGTTTTTGGGCAATCCTTTGACCATTTGATGGCATCAATATTTGGATATTGCTTTGCTATTTGGTGGAGTTTGCTAGTGATGGCCTCCTCAGAACCCTGTGTTGGGACTTTTTTTTAACTTGGTTCTCAGGCTTGAACTGGTCATGGGAATACCACTTGGACACCGACGAGACGTCTTTCATCAGAACATAAATTGGCCTTATGGTGATTGGATGCTTCTTTCGAAGTTCCCATTTAGGCACGTCATCATCTTCTTGTGCATCACCTTCTTCAGGAGGCACTCGTTGTTCATGTATCGGCTATGCTTGTTGAGAAAACTGTGGCATCTCATCATGCACTTGCTTGGTATGAGCTAGAGAAGGTTGTGGCCTCTCATCAGGCACATGCTCACTAGGAGGTGGGGAAGAATGTGACATCTCAGGAATGTGGTGGTCATGAGACGGTAAAAATATCTCCCTGACCTCAAAAATTCGCTCCAAATTTTGGAGAGGGGGATGCGGCGAAGAAGCAGTCAATATAGTGTCCCGTTGGTGCCAGAGGATAAACGGGCCAATAACATCTCTAAGTAACAACAGCCCCTCGAGAGTTGCGTAGTTTATCCTCCACTACATGAACTCGGGCTTCATGGTATGCACCTCGACCCTAGTGTAGTCTGGCAGTATCTTATTATTGTGGTGTAAGCCACCAGGAGGATGTGCCACACCTGTTGCCACCTCCATCCTAGTGTTCTACCGACCACTGAGAAACACCAAGGTGCAACTAGTAGGTTCCCATATGCGATCGACGGGGGTTGTGGCTACAGTGGAACCTTGACTGCTAGGAACTTTTGGAGGGCTATCAACAAATACCAGTTCTCCCAGTGGCGTCACTAATATCTGTGGCTCCATAGACAGTCCTTGCTCCTCCAGCGCCTTTGCAACTAGAGCCTTCACTTGGAGCTCAAGATTAGTCTCTCGGTCTCTGCCATGTTTCTTGTACAAGTGCCTGTCCTCTTCAAATCCTTGCTTCCAGTCGTCCTTTTCCCTAGCCCCCTGGTATGGCCTGTGTGCTCCTTATTTCCCAAGCCAAGGCTAAGCTCGTCCCTCTCTCTGGAAGGATTGAATGAGCCATTCTCCTTATCTTCAGCATATTTCAGTATCCTTGATACTGCCTCTTGGGTCTCTTGCTTATCAAACTTAAGATTACCGTCGAATGATTATGTACTCCTCGCATATATCCAATTCCTTAAGCGTACGTTCAAATTCGTCACATCGATATTCCCAGCAGCTGCGACCTCTTCGTCCATCTTCCTAAACTGCTCTTCCTTGGCATAGTAGCCACTGAGGCCAAGATGGTGGTGGTGTTTGTTCCTCTTCGCTAGCTCGGTGTTACGGGCACTAAGCTCCAATGCCTCTAGTGAAGTCTTTTGAGCCACGAGCTCCTCCCATTGACTAAGAGTTATTTTGCCGAACTCATTGAAGGGAGTTAACCCCTTTTGGATATACTCGTGTTGAGCTCTGACCTCCAACGTTGGAATGATTCTCCCATCATCCTGAAAGCATTTTTTACCAGTTCGTGCTTACCCTCTGGAAATCTAAAAGTGAGCTTCAGATGCCTATCCCATAGTTTATTCTTTTTGTTCTTTGGTACCTCTTTCCAGTTAGGGATTACTGGGTTCAATTTATATCTTACTAGGGCCCCGATCGCATTACAGAATCATCCTCTTAATTCCTTTGGCTTAAGGATCTCTCCTACTGGCTCGACTTCTGTTATCACATAGCATGCCTTATCTAGATATATATTTGCTTTTCTATCCCCTCATTTCCTCTTAGGCTTGGTAGTCGTGGTTGTGTCTTGAGGTTGTGGAGCAGAGGCATCGTGATCCATCTCTGTGGCTGTTGCCTCTGCTCTCCTTTCCTCTACTCCATCTTGTCCAGCGAGATGTCATGGACGTCGATGTCGTCTTTTCTGAGTTTCAGGAGGGACCTGTATATACGATAGGTCAAAGTGTTAGCAGAGGTAACACAACCAAAGCTTTAGCAAAATTTATAAGCTAAGGCTTTTTCCCTACCTCCTTGTTCGGGTCAAAATCCTTGTCCAAATCTTCCGCCGTTGGCCTCCTTCTGGCTTCACGTGGGAAAAGATCCTCGGCACTTACATATCCCTCTTCTGAGTCATCATCATCATCATCCTCTTCTTCGCCTTCATTAGCCTCTCCTGCTCTTTCTTCTGCTCCCCCTTCCTCCTCGTCACACTGCTCCTGACTAAGCATCACTTTTAGATCCTTTTCTAACTCATTATCAAACTGCTCCTGAGTAAGCTGGTCCTCTAGTGCTTGCTCCTCATAGGTTGGCTGCTCATCATGCTCGGGGCATTGGGCTGCACTATTTGGTGTCCGCGACATTATTTCGCGCTTTGTTCTAATAGATGCAAGATAGTGTGCTTTAGGTACGTGAGAAGGTATAAGAAATAAAAAAGTTCTATAAACCAAAGTAGTCCTATAAAACAACAATATATCAAAAAAACGAGTAGTAGTAGTAGTAGAGGCCTTAGAAACATGTCAATCATCATCTGATCTTGAACTTGGAGCATCAAGGCATTATAACAGAGAAGAGAGGAGAAGGTAATGTAGGGGCGGCTGCTAACGATGCTAAGTTCCTCACAAGTTCTTGATCATCAGCTCATATTCCATATAATGTATGGACTTAGACAATTTCATCATTGGCAAAACAAAGGAGAGGGGAGAGTTGGCAAAAAAGCAACAGTTGCTTAACAAACATAGAGCAACAGCTGATGGCAAAAGTAGTCAAAATGTTGCTTAACAGTCATAGAGTAGTAAGTAGTAAGTAGCAGCCATAGTTTGGTCTATTGGCCCATGCATAAGCTCACCTAGTAGTAGTAGGAGTAGGAGTAGGAGTAGTAGTAGTAGGAGTAGGAAGAGGAGGAGTTGTAGTAGGAGTAGTGGTAGGAGTAGTAGTAGTAGCAGTAGCAGCCACAGTTTGGGCTATTGGCCCATGCATAAGCCCACCTAGTAGTAGTAGTAGCAGGAGTAGTAGGAGTAGTAAGAGGTGTAGTAGTAGGAGGAGTAGTAGTAGGAGTAGTGGTAGGAGGAGGAGGACGAGGAGTAGTAGTAGCAGCAGCAGCGACTACACACCAGCAGTATATAAGAAAAAAAACAGAGAAGGAGTAGTAGTAGGAGCAGGAGGAGTACTAGTAGGAGTAGTGGTGGTGGTGGTGGTGGTAGTAGTAGTAGTAGTAGTAGTAGTAGTAGTAGTAGTAGTAGTAGTAGTAGTAGTAGTAGTTAAGCAGAAGAGAGTAGATATGCATATCATCACCGACAAAGCTGTTGTTTGTCAAAAAAATAGAGAGGGGGCTGCATATATGGTCAGCAACAGATAAGAGAGGAGAGCACACTGCTACTATGGTCAGCAATAGAGAAGAGAGAAGAGAGCACCAACAAGTAGTAGGAGTAGCACTAGAAGAGAGAATAGAGCAGTAGCACAAAAGCCCTTTGCCTCAGATTTCAAGACATTATTCATCACATGAGAGAGGGAGGGAGGAAGGTTCCAGAAAAATCTCAGATTGCATTCTTAGTTGGCCCAGGACTACTAGGTCCTCCCCCAAACTAAAAAAAGACAACTCATAGCAGAGTAGTAAATATAGGAAAGCAGACTAGTAGTAGTTAGGCAGTAGTAGCTGCACAACAAAGCAAGCAAAAGAGAGGAATGGAGTTTCCAAAAGCATAAAACAAAATCATCCTGAAGTTTCCAAAAGAACTGAAATAGTGCAAGGATATAAGTATGTAAAGAAACTGAGGTAACCATTATATATTAACAAGCCACCAACTTAAACAAAAAAGAAATCGTTTCTAATCAAACAGACTTTAGAAATTGAGAAGTGAACCAAGCATTAGTGTAGTACCATTATCACAGAGCATTCATATGAGAAGGAAAGTATATGCAACAAGAGACAGTTCACATGCTTATAATCATCTAAACAGTCAAGATACAACAATATATGCATAGTACAAGAGACCGCGGTAGAAACCTACTGGAGAAAATGCTAATACATTCAACTGTATATCCACATTATCTAAATGTTCTAGTTACTTCAAAATGTTGGCAGTGATCTGAACAGATTGCTGTAGCTACAGATGTAGTTCCACCACTGTGTGTTACTGTGGCAACTATTGTGGAATTGTAGCCGTAGCAATCTGAAACGAGAAGGCTGATTCCTAATGATCCAAATTACATATTTAGCTCTAGAGCCTAAAAAAATAAAAGTCACTGGTCTAAGCCTTCAAAATCTCAAGTACACACCTAGTGAGAACTAAAAATCCTAAAAGGGTCATAAATCCTGAGTTTGCTAATTATGCTACAACAACAACATCCATACATATTACTCATTAATAGGCCAGTACCATAAAAAATGAATGGAAATAACAAATTCCATGGCAAAATTCACTAAACAGTAAATAACACAATTTGATGGGAGAAACTGCGAAAAAGCATCATCTTAGCATAAAAGTAATTATATCTGTCTAAACATATATTGTTAAAGGCTTAGACTTATTATTTCTAAAAAATCATGGTTTACAAGATTAAGCACTGTTAAGTGTTAGGCCACAAAGATTAGGAAAGAAGTAAAGATCTAAAAGCGCCTATGTGACATATGAATTTATATATAAAGGAAGATCTATAGTAACATTATTATGACTTAATTCATGAGTTAAGGAGAAATCAGCCACTTAATAACTCTGACATAAGTATCAATGATGTATAAATGCACATAAAAAATGAAGCAGAAGGCACTAGACAATCTGTCCATAGCAGAAATAGCAAGATTTGATTCATATATCCAGGCAAACAACCTTTAGTAGCTATGGTAGCAGTTCGCAAGTCTTAAGCAGGAGCTCAGGAGGAAGGGGAACAACCTTTTTCTAGAAACTGAGTAAACCATTATATATTAACGCGTCATATACTTAAACAAAAAAGAAACCGTTTCTAATCAAACAGACTTTAGAAATTGAGAAGTGAACCAAGCATCAGTGTAGTACCACTATCACAGAGCATTCATATGAGAAGGAAATTATATGAACAAGAGAGAGTTCACGTGACTATAATCATCTAAACTATCAAGATACAACAATATATGCATAGTACAAGAGACCGCGGCAGAAACCTACCGGAGAAAATGCGGATACATTCAACTGTATATCCACATTATTTAAATATTCTAGTAACTTCTAAATATTGGTTGTGATCAGAACATATTACTGCAGCTACATATGCAGCTCCACCACTGCATGTTTAGATCAGAACATATTACTATTGTGGAATTATTGCAGCTTCAGCTACAGCAATCTGAACCGATCAGGCTGATTCCTAATGATCCAAATTACATATTTAGCTCTAGGGACTGAAATAGTAAAAGTCACTGGTCCAAGCCTTCAAAATCTCAAGTACACACCTATTAAGAACTGAAAATTCCAAAAAGAGGGTCATAAATCCTGACTTTGCTAATTATCCAAAAACGACATCCATACATATTACTCACTAACAGGCAGCACCCATCAAATAATGAATGAAAAATTGGAAATAATAAATTCCACGGCCAAATCGAGACTGAACAGTAAATAGCACAATTGGATGAGAAACAACAAAGTAATTATATGTCTAAACATATATTGTAAAAGGATTAGACTTATCCTTGCACTATTTCAGTTCTTTTGGAAACTTTAGGATGATTTTGTTTTATGCATAGCAAAGCAAGCAAAGCAGCAAAGCACGTGGAGGGGATCAGACCTGGAACCTGAGGATGGCCGCCGTCTTGGCGCGCACCCGATGCGTGACCCATGGCTGGACGAGTGCGCGCATCCAGCGCGTGAGGTCGTAGAAGGAGGCCGCCCACACCCACCCAGCCACCACCGCCAGCGTCGCCGCCTACCACATGGTCAGGCCCGCACCCATGCCCGCACCCAAACCCACGACCCACCGCCGCCACCTAGTCGTATACGAGGGAACGAGGAGGTTTACGGCGCGCTAGGCAGAGGTGGAGGGCGGCGACCGGCAAGGAGGTGAGGAGGACACCGCGCGGAGACGAGGAGGACACTGTGCGCCAAACCCTAGGCTACCGTTCGCGCCGCTGCGACCCACTGCCTTGCGTCGCGAGGAGGAAGGGGAGCGGTGGAGGACCAGGAGGAGGAGGAGGAGAAGGAAGAGGAGGAGGACAAGGGTGGCTGCTGCCGCGTGGAGGGCCAGCCACCGCCGAGGTCGCCCCGCATTTGGGCAGCCTAACGGCGTCGGGAGGAAGAGGAGAGCGTCCAACACATTTTCACCCGTGTGCCCTGTTTTTATACTCAAGACGATTTGTACGGGCGGTTCCTAAACCAGCCGCCCCTAAAAATGCATTTCAAGAGGCGGTTCCTAATCCAGCCGCCTCTACAAATGTATTAGTTGGAGCGGTTCCTGATCTAGTCGCCCCTATAAATACATTTTTATTTTATTAAATTATTAATTCTATATTTTTTAAATCACAAAAACACAAAGTAAATGTATATAATATTTTGTATTATTCTATATATTCACAAATATATATATAAATAATTGTAGTCATAAAAGTTGTAACCATAACTCAATCATGTCATGTGACTACAATTTGAATTTTAAAAATTTTAATTTTAAAACTTCGACTACAATTTTAGGACATTAAATGACCTAAAATAAAAATATTATAAACATAAAAGTTGTATCACTCATCCACATATACAACTTTTATTTTGGTCATCTTGTCATGTGACTTTGTTTAAACGATTCAAAATTTAAAATTCAAACAATTTCAACGTGAAACAATATCTTAAAAGAGTAAATGATTTCAGTTGAAAAACTCATGAATACCAAAGTTGTAGAACTCATCAATATATACAACTTTTATTTTGATCATCTTTTTATTTGACCAAATTTGTTTAGTTAAAATTTTGAATTTCAATAAATAGCAACTTCAAACAAGATTTTAAAACCTTAAATGATTTCAACAATAAAAGTCGTAAACATAAAAGTTGTTGAACTCATCACTATCTACAACTTTTATTTTGTTTATTTCTTCATGTGCCAAAGTATTAATAAACATTGTTCACAAATTCACATATGACTTATAGTTTCATGAACTATACGAGAGACATGTTGATTTATGAACAATGTTTACTATCACTTTGTCAGATGAAAAAATAACCAAAATAAAAGTTGTAGATCTTAATCAGTTATACAATTTTGGTATTCATCACTTTTTCAGCTGAAATCATTTAATGGTTGAAAATCTAGTTAGAACTTGTCATTTTATTTAATTTGAAAAATTGAATTGCTCAAACTTTGTCAAATAAAAAGAATGGCCAAATCAACACAGTAATTTGATAGGGCATGATTTTAGAAAATTTTAGAAAAAATCATCACATTTGAAGCTAGTATGAGGGAGAATGACTAGTTATAAATTTTACCTAGAGATTAAAAAGAAAAATCACAACTATTTATGATGATCAATGATGAACAAGTGTGATTTCTCTTTTTAATCTGCGGCTAAAACTTGTAACTAGTTTTTCTTCCTCATACTAACTCCAAATATGATGTTTTTTCCTAAAATTTTCTAAAATCATGCTCTATCATTTTAGTGTAGTCATCTATCTTTGTCACTAATTTTGAACAATTCAAATTTTGAATTTAAGAAAAATGACAGCTTCAAACCTTATTTTCAACCACTAAATGATTTCAGTTGTAAAGGTGATGAATATAAAAATTGTTGAACACATCACTATCTACAACTTTTATTTTGGTCTATCTTTTTATTTGACAAAATTTGAACAATTCAAATTTTGAATTTAAAAAAATAACAGCTTCAAACTTAATTTTCAACCACTAAATGATTTCAGCTGTAACGGTGATGAATATAAAAGTTGTTAAACACATCAGTATCTCCTACTTTTATTTTGGCCATTTCTTCATTTCATAAAGTGTTAAGTGATTTCATAAAATTTTAGTAGGAATAAAGTGGATGTTGAAATAGATTCATCTAGATATTACAAAGGGTAGTATCACATATATGCATAAATATAGTCTCACACACATACATAAATATATAGTATTACACACATACATAAATATATAGTCTCACATGCATGCATAAATAAAGTCTTACAAACAAACACTTACACAAACACTTTACGTTCAACAACTAGCTAGCCTGCTGTAACAACTTTTCCCTTGACACATTTTCGTTCCTATGGCAATATGTCTTTAGGTAGGTTCTTTTCTATAACACTGATCTTTTTAGGAAAGTCTGTGAATAGCGGTATCTCATCGTAGTTATTGTAAGGTTCAACATCGCCCATGCCATCAACTTCGATAATGTGCTGTTTCCCAGAGGCAACCACGTGCTTTGTCTTCTTCTTCATGGGGGAGGTTACTTTGTGGGTCAGACATATAGAAAACTTGTGCGACATATGAAGCGAGCACCCCAAGGGTCATCTTGGTAGCCTAGATTCTCGAGGTCTAGAACTCTCAATCCGATCTCGTTCAGTTGGTGTTGTTTGATCTAGCGGCATCGAAACAGGGCCACCATTATATCCCTTCCATAGTCAAGTTCCCATATCTCCTCAATGATGCCAAAGTATTGGATCTTTCACCCCAATCCATCGAGAGCCTCTATTCAAACGCTGTTGTTTTAGTTCACATATTTACTATCCTTTGCGTGGGTATAATATGTATACCCATTGATGTCATAAGCATTCCAAGATATCACTTGTCTCGATGGCTCCTTCGCCAACCTACTAATGGTAATAGAGTCTATAGTTTCTCT
This sequence comes from Miscanthus floridulus, assembly GCF_019320115.1. Taxonomy (NCBI): domain Eukaryota; kingdom Viridiplantae; phylum Streptophyta; class Magnoliopsida; order Poales; family Poaceae; genus Miscanthus; species Miscanthus floridulus. The sequence goes on along the minus strand of NC_089585.1, from coordinate 68,783,887 downwards.
AGGCGGTATGTTTTGGTCCTTTAACCATGTAGTTAGTCATTGCTTGTGTTGTTTCATGACCCAATTATCCGAACGACCATTTCTCTCCGCCATAATGATAGCCAAGTGTTCATCAATGTACGGTTGCATCAATTGTGTATCTGCAAGACACTGTAATGCGCCCGACTCACCTCTTTATAATCATAGTCGATGAACACTTTTCTACCACTGGTGCCCTTCCAAGCTAGCCTACCCTTGTGATGAGAATTAGGTTTTACAATCCCTTTCTATACTTTTAGGTACTCTTGACAACACTCAACGACTTCTTCAATACTATAACCCTCTACCATAGAGCCCTCTAGGTATGCTCGATTATGCACGTATCAACTTAGAACCGACATGAATCACTCGTAGGACCATATTTCATGCAAGTAGCAAGGGCCCAGCGCCTGTATCTGATAAACCATGTGAATCATGAGATGTGGCATTATATAAAAAAGCAGGAGGTAAACACATCTCTAGTTGGTTTTGTGTCTCCACCATAAATTCATGTAGATCACTCAGCTCTTGCTTGCCAATCGTCTTCTGTGAAATCTTCAAAAAAAGAAGTAGCACATGCGGGTAACGGCCATTTTTAAGAACTCTAGCTTTATAGCCTTGATTGCAATAGGTAGAAACACTGTCAGCATCACATGACAATCGTGAGCCTTGTAGTGTGTTATTGATAAGTCCTACAAAGACATTAGCTTCTTTATATTTGCTGAAAACCCAGTGGAGACTTTAACTCCACTCAGGAAAGTGCATATAGCTCTCTTCTCGTCTGGTGTTAGGTTGAAGCATGCCATGGGCAGAGTGTATTTTCCATTAGCCTTAGGTACTGAGTGAAGATGAGGCATCACATTTAGCTGCACCATGTCTTTTCATGCTTTAAGACCATCCTTTGACTTGCCTGTGTCCATCAAGGTAGCAATGAGACTCTCAAAGACATTCTTCTGTATGTGCATAGCATCAATGGCATGCGAGACCTCTAAGTCTGGCCAATAAGGCAGATACTGAAACAAGATCGATTGTTTCTTGAAAGATACGCCTTTGACAAGAGGTGTGCTTCTATCTCTGTTCGTCCCATCCGGATTCTTCTTTCCATAGACGACGCATATGTTTTTCACCATTCTGTACACGTGTTCTCAGTTATGACGTCTCTCCGGAGGGGGTTCAATCTCCGGGGAGTTGTCATAAAATCTAAAGCACAATTTGCTGCGACACGAATCATGTCCTCTAAATCATCTTCATCCCCGACACGTGCTCCACCATCACTATTGGCACCACCTTTGTCGTTACCATCCCAACCACCAGCATCACCACCTTGTTCATTGCTAAACTCTGAATCCATTCGTGCATCAAGCTCTGCTGAATATTGGGACAGTGATTCTATGGTTTCATCGTCGTATTCCTCCTCATCCTTGTCGTTAACAATAACTGTTTCACCATGATGAATCCACACTGTGTAGTCCTTAACAAATCCTCACATAATTAAATATGATCTGATGATAGTCAATCTGTCCATGCCATACGGTTCTTGCAATCTTTATAGGGACAAATAATTGTATCCTTATTCTCTGTCAATGTCGTTGCATGCTTCTTTGCGGCCTCAATAAATTTATCCACCTCTTCACGAAAACCTGCCTTCAACCTTAACGAACCATACATCAAAGAGTTCCTGTACTCCATCTTTTACAACAGCAACAAAACAAACATAAATGACTACTTATTCAGATATATATAAAAATGAATCAAATTAATAATTACTTGAGAATAATTGTATATACTTCAGATATATATGAATATAAATCAAATATAATTACATGAAGCATACAAACACACCATGGTAGAAGAAAATTAATTAATGGCCCATTTATCCATAAATAATTAAAATATATATTTGTTGATTACAATAAACAATTTCAAAGACAACAATTAGCAACAATTATATTTTACCCGATATCTTTCATGCAAACCATAGTCTAATTTCATCAAACACAAATTTACAAAACCGAAATTAATAAAAAAACCAAACTCTAGATCTAGATCTATATGCATATGAAACATCCATAAAACTAACTAATTGTTCATTAAAATCAAGAAACATGGACCAAATAAGGGTATGATCTTGTTTTCCTCGCTAATTTACCCTAGTACATTCAAAACTTAGGTCTAATTTGCTTCATAAGTAGCTTAAGCACCATAGAAGAGAGAGAAAAACAAAACTCTAATTACTCACTAACCAACCATTAAAACTTAAAAAAAGAGTGTGGAATAGCATTTTCTTATCGTTTACAACCTCTCCACCAAAGGATTTGAGACCAAAACCTTCCCCCTTAGACTTTAGTAGAGTAATTTTTGGAAGGTGCCCAAGGCCTTCCCACCTTTCTTTCACGGGTTGGAGTGAGTGACCCGATGAGAAAAAAGGTGCTCCAGTCAGCCGCCCCTACAAATCGGAGATATTTATACGTGGACATTTATAGGGGCGGCTCAATCACCAGCCGCCCCTATAAATAGCAATACCGGGGGCGGCTGGTGAGTGAACCGTCTCTATAAATCCGATCCATTTGTCGGAGCGGCTCGTATGACCAGCCTCCCCTGCTGTTTTATTTATAGGAGCGGTGGATCTCTAGGCTCCCGAACACGCCACTGTAGGGGCGGCTCCATCACCAGCTACCCCTACAAAAAAATTTATTCCGTTGCTACAAACCATTTTTTTATGTAGTAGGGTATTTAAGCAGGCAGGTCCACTGGTCCACAAATATCGGCCTAGGTTGGGCTGGACTTGCTACGAGCACGGACTGGCCCGGACCTAGATAGTATCTAGGCTAGATTAAATTATAGATTAAATTAAATTATATATATCTACTTTAAGATTCGTACAGAATACTCTGGGAATACCACCGGAGCAAGTCTCGACATTACCGATACATCTTAGAAATGTTATATTTAAAATTGCACAAAACAACTTAAGATGCAGTACACCAGTAAAAAAACATAATATGAAATTTGACAACACTGACTTGGATTCCAAAAAAAAAAACTAGTTCGTACAAAAATTGTAGAATGCAAAACAATAACAGTATACCTGTTCTCATATTCTAAGACTTGAGTACCAGTCTTAACTTTTATTTATTAATTTACTAGATATTAGAAATATGAAAACACTTTTAGTTGCCCGGTAACCAGTGGTTCATCACAAGGAATCATCAACTCCAATTGGGACAAACAAGATCAACCCTGGTTTAACAAAGTCGGGATTCGTCAAGCTCGGGTTCAGGTTTAAGATATCTTGGGAAGTTGATCTGAACAGGCTTGCAATCTTAGGCAGGGTATCCTCCTCCTGCACTGCATAGGACACCACACCCTTGGATGCTGCGGAGGAACACCCACACGGCAGGTGAACCGTTATTGTGTTACCTGAAATCAGAGGGTAGCCATCACCAAAGTTCATTGCGAGCCCACTGAAGATCCCGCGATTGACTTTATCAGGTGTATCTCCTGGCTTCACCACATATCGAGTGTCATGGAAGAGAACGCTCATGGTGGCGTTGATCACCTCACACGCGCAGGGCACAGCCACCAGCACGTCCACCGCACCGGAGGGCCGCTTGATCGGCCGGAGGAGAGCCGTCGTCGACGCGGTAGCGTTGAAGACGGCGGCTATTTTGGACAGGTTACGCCTCCGGGGTGGCGTAAAGGAACGAGCTGCTGCATGAAGGGTTCATGGATACAGCGTCGCATTGCATGGGTTGCCATCCCGCTGCTGATGCTACGCTGGTATCAAGGCGTTGTAGAAGCAAGGCGAGGAGGAAGAAGACGAGGCCATGTTTACATGAACAACACTGGTTAGCCATAACGAGTATAGGCAAATGGAATTTGGTTCAGAGGGATCGTAATTTATTTGATACTCCATTGGCTTCTAGTGCCTGCAAGATGCTTTGGCGTTCCTCTCGGGTCTCGGCCGGCTATCATACACAGTTGGAACTAGCCGGTTTTCCTTGTTTAATCCGCTGCCCCGAAGCTTCACATGGTTTGGAACATAGGAAAATGACAGCAGGGCAGACTAATAAAGTATCGCGCTAGCGATCAACAGCAACGGCGAGCTGCACAAACTCAAGACATGCGACGACTACGAGTGGATTTTGGTGGAACGGTGGTTAGGGTCCGTTTGGTGCTCCTGATTCTCCAGCTGTGCTCACTCTAGTGAAGTGATTCTAAGGCTAAAAATAATTCTCTTTGATTCTTTAGCATAAACTCTTAAAATCACTATAGAGAATCAATTCACAGAATTAGGAGAAACTATATTTTCCAGCTCTCAGCCTCTTAGTTTATTTTAGAGAATCACTTCACAGAATCAACATAAAATCATTCACTCTGAAAAAACCGTTTGGCAGCCAAGGAGTGATTCTCTTAGAGAATCCACTCCATGGAGCGCTCCCAAATGCACCCTAAGTGGTTACTCTACAATAATGCAGTAGAGTCAGTGACCGATGGACTTGATTACAGTTAATCAGGTAACGTGCCAGTGACCTAACTGCCACAGGAGACTCGTCCGACTCTAGTTGCTATTACAACCGCAACATTACGTTTTTTTAGCTGCAATTTTCTATTTATTAACATTATTTATTCTATGCTCAGGAGTCATGACTCACTTGATACATGACGCACACGATTTCGCCAAGCTAAAATACCGGAACAACGACCAAAGAGAGCGATAATAGTGTTGACAAATCGAGTTCTTTCCCACGAGCACAACACTCACATAAGAGAAAAACAAATGTAGAGAGGAAAATGAGCTCTTTTTTGTGGTTGTTCTATACATGTACATGCTGGATATTCAATTCAGCTCTTCATTTGCCACGGTTGTCTTGCTGTCAGCGGGTACATTAAATATGTTAAATGGGGTCTAGAATGTTTCGAAGAAGAGAATAGGTGTTTATAAGATAACCAAAGACACATGCATGATTTATGCCATGGGGCATGGCACCTGCGGTGCTGAACCAATCAGTAGCCTACCACTTTGCTAGTTAAGTATACTTCCTTTGTTTTTTTACAATGCATATTTCATTTTTGTCTGATATCACAGTGATTTCAGTGATAACCCCAATAATACTTGATTTATATGAAAAGCTATGACCATAAATCAGTATTTTGTAATATGAAACCAATGACGTCAATTTTGTCTGAAAAGTTATGTATTATTAGAGTAATTGTTGCTCCATAACTTTTCCTATAATGATTTTTCCCGAACACAGTTCCTAACAAAAAATAAACCTTAAAATTTTCAAACAGACTAAGTCCTTGTTCCGATATAGTCGTATATTTTTTAGAAAATGGAAAATATCTGGCCTCTACCACTACTACAGAAACGTTTTTTAAGGGCGATTCATAACTCTTTGTAGGGGCGGTTTGACCAGCCGGCCCTACCAAACCGTCTCTACAAATCATGCATTTGTAGGGGCGGTTCTCAGGCCGCCCCAACAAATCGATTTGTAGGGGCGGCTGGTACTACAGTCGCCCCTATAATACTTGTTTGTAGGGGCGGTTCAGTCTAGAACCGCCCCTATAGTACGTTTTTTCGTAAAAAAAAAATAAATTTACAATTCAAATTCAACTAGAACACTGTTTGTTTCCGCGTATTCCATCCAGCGTTCGCGTTGCCGAACGCCCCGCGACCAACATTCCGAACTGAGTTCGCGTTGCCGAACGCCCCGCGACCAGCGTTCCGAACCCCTTAGACTACAAGCACAAGAGTATTATATAAACTACAATTACAAGTCTAATTCACAAGAATATATATAATCCATCATTAAATAGACATAATTCACAAGGTAAAACCAATGTTAAATTCCATACACATTGTTATCAACGTCCTAGAGCTAGCCTTTCAGTCTCACGAAGGTGTTGGTACTGAGGATTACTACCTAAGTTAGACTCTTGGTCATGGTAGGCGCCTTTGACGTGTACAATTTAGTTCAATATGAAGTTGCAAAGGTCGCCGATGAGCTCTAAGAGTTGGTCATCCTTGTATGGGTCTTTTTTCATTTATTTCTCTTCTTTCCATTACAAGAGAATAAGTTTCGGTTTAGTATTTCATACCATGTATGAAGTTTTTATACTACGGGTAAAGAGGTTCAAACTTACCCTTAAGGAGTGTCTCCTGTAGGCACTGGTGTCACTCATAATAGAACATATATAGTATCCATAATGTACACTTTCAGGCTTCTGCTTGGGGCACTGTGTGTTTTGCATATGAAAATGTTAAGTAATGCTTTTTAACAGCCATATAATGTAGTACTAAAGAAGTAAGTTACACTTATCGTACATAGTGTTTTTATAGCCAGCTTTTCCTTTCTTGCTAGATCATACCTTCCATGATGTTTAGTGACATAGAACCTAAATGCCCTGTTCAAATTATTTTAGCAAATACAACTTATTAGTATCCAAAAGTGAACGTTACAAGTATGTATACAAACATATAAGCTAATGAGGATTGTCGATATGTATACGTCTTGAGAATCGATATGAAGTCTTTGTATGTCACCGGGTCCCTATCTATTGAATCAAAGACCCATGACATGCTCCTCCCGACATCGACGGCTATACAAATCTAGTGGTTGCTGCATGGATTTAATCATAGAACTATATAAGCTCTTTTGCATCAAATAAAATATATCGAACAAAGCTTTAAGTATAGAGTTGAACTTACTCGAAGTTGTATGATAGTCATATAGTAGAGTGCTGTTGGAGAATTTTGAAAGCCAGGGCAATGTATGCCGCAACCTTAAGGGATTTTTCCCTTAGTTTTGTCGTATGGATATGCTCTTTCTCCCGAATAGTCTTTGCAGCAGCTAGCTCTTTGGCATCCAGTTTCCACTGTTTAGGGTAATTAAAATTTGTTTGGGCTATAGCTTGAGGGTCTATATACCCGGCTTTCACACTTAGCATTTGTTTGATAATGTGCACTTGCATTCTATAAATCATGGCGTGGGTTAGTTACAACAAAATTCAAAGATTACATTCATATCATATCGGGAGGACAAGGACTTATAGGCACCACGTGTAAATTAGATTCATCTCCATTGCTCCGAGGTGAAAGCATGTCTGCATGTCATTGAAGTCAAAGACAATTTTCCCGACTGGGCTTCTAAATGTGCCGGTGGGGAAGAATGCTTGTATGAGGTCTATGCTCGTTGTGAGAACACGCCTCATTCCAAGTGGTAGGCGCTGGATGTCCCAGTTTGGTAGGAAGGGCTTGCCTCTTTTATATGTTTTCGGGCAATCCTTTGACCATTTGATAGCATCAACATTTAGATACTGCTTTGCTGTTTGGTGGAGTTTGCTAGTGATGGCCTCCTCAGAACCCCGTGATGGGACTTTTTAAATTTGGTTCTCAGGCTTGAACTGGTCATGGGAATACCACTTGGACACCGACGGGACGTCTTTCATTAGAACATAAATTGGCCTTATGGTGATTGGATGCTTCTTTCGAAGTTCCCATTCATGCACGTCCTTATCTTCTTGTGCAACACCTTCTTTTGGAGGTGCTCGGTGTTCATGTATCGGTTGTCCTTGTTGAGAAGATTGTGGCATCTCATCATGCACTTGCTCGGTACGAGCTGGAGAAGGTTGTGGCATCTCATCAGGCACATGCTCGCTAGGAGGCAGGGAAGAATGTGGCATCTCAGGAATGTGGTGGTCACGAGATGGTGAAAATATATGCCCGACCTCAACAACTCGCTCCAAATTTTAGAGAGGGGGATGCGGTGAAGAAGCAGCCAATATAATGTCCCGTTTGTGCCAGAGGATGAACTACGCAATAATGTCTCCGAGTAACACCAGCCCCTTGGGAGTTGCGTAGTCTATCCTCCACTGCATGAACTCAGGCGTTACGGTATGCACCTCGACCCTAGTATAGTCCGGCGGTATCTTATTATTGTGGTGTAAGCCACTGGGAGGATATGCCACACCCATTGCACCTCTATCACAGTGTTCTACCGGCCGCTGAGAAACACCAAGGTGCAACTAGTTGGTTCCCGTATGCGATCAACGGGGGTTGTGGCTGCAGTGGAACCTTGGCTGCTAAAAACTTTTAGAGGACTGCCAACTAATGCCAGTTCTCCCAGCGGCATCATTAATATCCGTGGCTCCATAGACAGTCCTTGCTCCTCCAGCGCCTTCGCAACTAGAGCCTTCACCTGGAACTCAAGATTAGTCTCCCGGTCTCTGCCATGTTTCTTGTACATATGCCTATCCTCTTTGAATCCTTGCTTCTAGGTCATCCTTTTCCCTAGCCCCCTAGTGCAGCCTGTGTGCTCCTTGTTTTCCAAGCCAAGGCTAAGCTCGTCCCTCTCTTTGGAAGGATTGAATGAGCCCTTCTCCTTATCTTCAACATATTTCAGTATCCTTGATACTGTCTCTTGGGTCTCCGGCTTATCAAACTTAAGATTACCGCTGGATGATTTTATACTCCTCGCATATATCTAATTCCTTGAGCATACCTTCAAATTCATCACATCGATATTCCCAGTAGCTACGGCCTCTTCGTCCATCTTCCTAAACAGCTCTTCCTTGGCATAGTAGCCACCGAGGCCCAGATGATGGTGGTGTTTGTTCCTCTTCGCCAGCTCGGTGTTACAGGCACTGAGCTCCAATGCCTCTGGTGAAGTCTTTTGAGCCACGAGCTCCTCCCATTGACTAGGAGTTATTTTGTTGAACTTGTTGAAGGGAGCTAACCCCTTTTGGATATACTTTGTGTTGAGCTCCGACCTCCAACATCGGAATGACTCTCCCATCATCCTGAAAGCATTTTTTTACCAATTCATGCTTACCCTTCGGAAATCTAAAATTGAGCTTCAGATGCCTATCCTATAGTTCATTCTTTTTGTTCTCTAGTACCCCTTTCCTATTAGGGATTGCTGGGTTTAATTTATCTCTTACTAGGGTCCCGATTGTATTATGGAATCATCCTCTAAATTCCTTTGGCTCAAGGATCTCCCCTGCTGGCCCGACCTCCGTTATCACATAGCATGCCTTATCTAAATATATATTTGCTTTTCTATCCCCTCGTTTCCTCTTGGGCTTGGTAGTCGTGGTTGTGTCTTGAGGTTGTGGAGGAGAGGCATCATGATCTGTCTCTGTGGATGTTGTGTCTGCTCTCCTTTCCTCTACTCCGTCTTGTCCAGCAAGATGTCATGGACGTCGACGTCGTCTTTTTTGAGTTTAGGAGGGACCTATATATATGATAGGTCAAAGTGTTAGCAGAGGTAACACAACCAAAGCTTTAGCAAAATTTACAAGCTAAGGCTTTTTCCCTACCTCCTCGTTCGGGTCAAAATCCTTATCCAAATCTTCCTCCGTTAGCCTCCTTCTAGCTTCACGTGGGAAAAGATCCTCAGGACTTACAAATCCCTCTTCTAAGTCATCATCATCATCCTCTTCTTCGCCTTCATCAGCCTCTCCTACTCTTCCTTCTGCTCCCCCTTCCTCCTCGTCACACTGCTCCTGAGTAAGCATCACTTCTAGATCCTTTTCTAACTCGTTATCGAACTGCTCCTAAGTAAGCTGGTCCTCTAGTGCTTGCTCCTCATAGGTTGGCTGCTAATCATGCTCAGGGCATTGGGCTGCACTGTCTGGTATCCGTGATATTATTTTGCACTTTGTTCTAATAGATGCAAGATAGTGTGCTTTAGGTACGAGAGAAGGCATAAGAAATAAAAAAGGCCTATAAACCAAAGTAGTCCTATAAAACAACAATGTATAAAAAACAAGTAGTAGCAGTAGTAGAGGCCTCAGAAACATGTCAATCATCATCTGATCTTGAACTTGGAGCATCAAGGCATCATAACAGAGAAGAGAGGAGAAGGTAATGTAGGGGCGGCTGCTAATGATGCCAAGTTCCTCATAAGTTCTTGATCATTAGCTCATATTCCATATAATGTATGGACTTAGACACTTTCATCATCATCAAAACAAAGGAGAGGAGAGGAGAGAGGTGAGTTGGCAAAAAAAGCAACAACTGCTTAACAAACATAGAGCAGCAGTTGATGGCAAAAGTAGTCAAAATGTTGCTTAATAGACATTAGAGTAGTAAGTAGTAAGTAGCAGCCATAGTTTGGGCTATTAGCCCATGCATAAGCCCACCTAGTAGTAGGAGTAGGAGGAGTAGTAGTAGTAGTAGGAGTAGTAAGAGGAGGAGTAGTAGGAGGAGGAGGAGTAGTAGGAGTAGTAGTAGTAGCAGCCACAGTTTGGGCTATTGGCCCATGCATAAGCCCACCTAGTAGTAGGAGTAGTAGGAGTAGTAAGAGGTGTAGTAGTAGGAGGAGTAGTAGTAGGAGTAGTGGTAGGAGGAGGAGGACGAGGAGTAGTAGTAGCAGCAGCAGCGACTACACACCAGCAGTATATAAGAAAAAAACAGAGAAGGAGTAGTAGTAGGAGCAGGAGGAGTACTAGTAGGAGTAGTGGTGGTGGTGGTAGTAGTAGTAGTAGTAGTAGTAGTAGTAGTAGTAGTAGTAGTAGTAGTAGTAGTAGTAGTTAAGCAGAAGAGAGTAGATCTGCATATCATCACCGACAAAGCTGTTGTTTGTCAAAAAAAAATAGAGAGGGGGCTACATATATGTTCAGCAATAGATAAGAGAGGAGAGCACACTGCTACTATGGTCAGCAACAGAGAAGAGAGAAGAGAGCACCAACAAGTAGTATGAGTAGCACTAGAAGAGAGAATAGAGCAGTAGCACGAAAGCCCTTTGTCTCAGATTTCAAGACATTATTCATCCATGAGAGAGAGAGAGGGAGGAAGGTTCTAAAAAATCTCAGATTGCATTCTTAGTTGGCCCAGGACTACTAGGTCCTCCCCCAAACTAAAAAAAGACAACTCATAGCATAGTAGTAAATATAGGAAAGCAGAGTAGTAGTAGCTGCACAACAAAGCAAGCAAAAGAGAGGAATGGAGTTTCCAAAAGCATAAAACAAAATCATCCTGAAGTTTCCAAAAGAACTGAAATAGTGCAAGGATATAAGTATGTAAAGAAACTGAGGTAACCATTATATATTAACAAGCCACCAACTTAAACAAAAAAGAAATCGTTTCTAATCAAACAGACTTTAGAAATTGAGAAGTGAACCAAGCATTAGTGTAGTACCATTATCACAGAGCATTCATATGAGAATGAAAGTATATGCAACAAGAGACAGTTCACATGCTTATAATCATCTAAACAGTCAAGATACAACAATATATGCATAGTACAAGAGACCGCGGTAGAAACCTACTAGAGAAAATGCTAATACATTCAACTGTATATCCACATTATCTAAATGTTCTAGTTACTTCAAAATGTTGGCAGTGATCTGAACAGATTGCTGCAGCTACAGATGTAGTTCCACCACTATGTGTTACTGTAGCAACTATTGTGGAATTGCAGCCGCAGCAATTTGAAACTGAGAAGGCTGATTCCTAATGATCAAAATTACATATTTAGCTCTAGAGCCTGAAATAATAAAAGTCACTGGTCCAAGCCTTCAAAATCTCAAGTACGCACCTAGTGAGAACTGAAAATCCTAAAAGCGTCATAAATCCTGAGTTTGCTAATTATGCTACAACAACAACATCCATATATATTACTCATTAACAGGCCAGCACCATAAAAAATGAATGGAAATAACAAATTCCATGGCAAAATTCACTGAACAGTAAATAGCACAATTTGATGAGAGAAACTGCGAAAAAGCATCATCTTAGCATAAAAGTAATTATATCTGTCTAAACATATATTGTTAAAGGCTTAGACTTATTATTTCTAAAAAATCATGGTTTACAAGATTAAGCATTGTTAAGTGTTAGGCCACAAAGATTAGGAAAGAAGTAAAGATCTAAAAGCACCTATGTGACATATGAATGTATATATAAAGGAAGATCTATAGTAACATTATTATGACTTAATTCATGAGTTAAGGAGAAATCAAGCCACTTAATAACTCTGACATGAGTATCAATAATGTATAAATGCACATAAAAAATGAAGCAGAAGGCACTAGACAATCTGTCCATAGCAGAAATAGCAAGATTTGATTCATATATCCAGGCAAACAACCTATAGTAGCTATGGTAGCAGTTCGCAAGTCTTAAGCAGGAGCTCGGGAGGAAGGGGAACAACCTTTTTCTAGAAACTGAGTAAACCATTATATATTAACGTGCCATATACTTAAACAAAAAAGAAACCATTTCTAATCAAACAGACTTTAGAAATTGAGAAGTGAACCAAGCATCAGTGTAGTACCATTATCACAAAGCATTCATATGAGAAGGAAATTATATGCAACAAGAGAGAGTTCACGTGACTATAATCATCTAAATTGTCAAGATACAACAATATATGCATAGTACAAGAGACCGCGATAGAAACCTACCGGAGAAAATGCTGATACACTTCAACTGTATATCCACATTATTTAAATATTCTAGTAACATCTAAATATTGGTTGTGATAAGAATATATTACTGCAGCTACAGATGCAGCTCCACCACTGCATGTTTAGATCAGAACATATTACTATTGTGGAATTATTGCAGCTGCAGCTAGCAGCAATCTGAACCAATCAGGCTGATTCCTAATGATCCAAATTACAAATTTAGCTCTAGGGACTGAAATAGTAAAAGTCACTGGTCCAAGCCTTCAAAATCTCAAGTACACACCTATTAAGAACTGAAAAATCCAAAAAGAGGGCCATAAATCCTGACTTTGCTAATTATCCTAAAATAACATCCATACATATTACTCACTAACAGGCTAGAACCCATCAAATAATGAATGAAAAATTGGAAATAACAAATTTCACGACAAAATCTAGACTGAACAGTAAATAGCACAATTGGATGAGAGAAACAACAAAGTAATTATATGTCTAAACATATATTGTAAAAGGCTTAGACTTATCCTTGCACTATTTCACTTCTTTTGGAAACTTCAGGATGATTTTGTTTTATGCACAGCGCCACCGCCTGCCACCTGGTCAGGCCTGAACCCGTGCCCGTGCCGAAACCCATGACCCACCGCTGCCACCTAGTCATAGACGAGGGAACGAGGAGGTGTACGGCGTGCCAGGCGGAGGTGGAGGGCGGCGACCGGAAAAGAGGCGAGGAGGACACCGCGTGGAGACGAGGAGGTCACCGCGCGCCAAACCCTAGGCTGCCGTTCGCGCTGTTGCGACCCGTTGCCTTGCGTCGTGAGGAGGAAGGGGAGTGGTGGAGGACCTAGGAGGAGGAGGAGGAGAAGGAAGAGGAGGACAAGGGTGGCTACCACTGCGCTGGAGGGCCAGCCACCGTCGAGGTCGCCCTGCACTTGGGCAGCCTGACGGCATCGGGAGGAAGAACAGAGCGCCCAACACATTTTCACCCGTGCACCCTTGTTTTTATACTCAGGACGATTTGTAAGGGCAGTTCCTGAACCAGCCACCCCTAAAAATGCATTTCTAGGGGCGGTTCCTGATCCAGCCGCCCCAACAAATGCATTTGTAGGGACGGTTTCTGATTTAGCCGCCCCTATAAATGCATTTCTATTTTATAAATTATTAATTCTATATTTTTTAAATCACAAAAATACAAAGTAAATGTATATAGTATTTTGTATTATTCTATATATGCACAATATATATTGAAACAATTGTAGTCACAAAAGTTGTAACCATAACTCAATCTTGTCGTGTGACTACAATTTGAATTTTAAAATTTTGATTATAATTTTAGGACATTAAATGACCTAAAATGAAAATATTATAAGCATAAAAGTTGTATAACTCATCAACATATACAACTTTTATTTTGGTCATCTTGTCATGTGACTTTGTTTAAACGATTCAAAATTTAAAATTCAAACAATTTCAACTTAAAATAATATTTTAAAAGAGTAAATCATTTCAGCCGAAAAACTCATGAATACCAAAGTTGTAGAACTCATCAATATGTACAACTTTTATTTTGATCATCTTTTCATTTGACCAAATTTGAACTAGTTAAAATTTTGAATTTCAATAAATGACAACTTCAAACAAGATTTTTGAAATCTTAAATGATTTCAACAATAAAAGCGGTAAACATAAAAATTGTTGAACTCATCACTATCTACAACTTTTATTTTGGTCACTTCTTCATCTACCAAAGTATTAGTAAACATTGTTTACACATTCACATATGACTCATAGTTTCGTGAACTATACGAGAGACATGTTGATTTGTGAACAATGTTTACTATCATTTTAGTCAGATGAAAAAATAATCAAAATAAAAGTTGTAGATCTTGATGAGTTATACAACTTTGGTATTCATCACTTTTTCAACTGAAATCATTTAATGGTTGAAAATCTCGTTAGAACTTGTTATTTTTTTAAATTTGAAATTTTGAATTGCTCAAACTTTGTCAAATAAAAAGAATGACCAAATCAAAACAGTAACTTGATAAGGCATGATTTTAGAAAATTTTAGGAAAAAAATCATCACATTTAGAGCTAGTATGAGGGAGAAAGACTAGGTACAAATTTTACCTAGAGATTAAAAAGAAAAATCACAACTATTCATGATGATCAATGATAAACAAGTGTGATTTCTCTTTTTAATCTATGGCTAAAACTTGTAACTACTTTTTCTTCCTCAGTACTAACTCCAAATGTGATGGTTTTTTCCTAAAATTTTCTAAAATCATGCTCTATCATTTGTCTAGTCATCTATCTTTATCACTAATTTTGAACAATTCAAATTTTGAATTTTAGAAAAATAACAGGCTTCAAACCTGATTTTTAACCAATAAATAATTTCAGCTGTAAAGATGATGAATATAAAAGTTGTTGAACACATCACTATCTACAACTTTTGTTTTGGTCATCTTTTTATTTGACTAAAATTTGAACAGTTCAAATTTTAAATTTTAGAAAATAACAGCTTCAAACCAGATTTTCAACCACTAAATAATTTCAGCTGTAACGATGATGAATATAAAAGTTGTTGAACACATTACTATCTTCTACTTTTATTTTGGCCATTTTTCATTTCATAAAGTGTTAATTGATTTCATAAAGTTTTAGTAGTAATAAAGTGGATCTTGAAATAGATTCATCTAGATGTTGTAAAGGGTAGCCTCACACATATGCATAAATGTAGTCTCACATATATACATAAATATATAGTCTTACACATATCCATAAATATATAGTCTTACACGCATGCATAAATGAAGTCTTACAAACACACACTTACACAAATACTCCACGTTCAATAACTAGCTAGCCCGCTATAACGACTTTCTCCATGACACCTTTTCCTTCCCATGACAATATGTCTTTGGGTAGGTTCTTTTCTACAACACTGATTTTCTTAGGAAAGTCTATGAATAGTGGCATCTCATCGTAGTTATTGTAAGCTTCAACATCGTCCATGCCATCAACTTCGATAATGTGCTGTTTCCCGGAGGCAACCACGTGCTTTGTCTTCTTCTTCGGGGGAAGGTTAGTTTGTAGGGTCAGAAATATAGAAAACTTGTGCGACACATGAAGCGAGCACCCAAGGGTCATTTGGTAGCCTAGATTCTTGAGGTCCTGGACTCTCAATCTGATCTCGTTCAATTGGTGTTGTTTGATACAGCGGCATCGAAATAGGGCCATCGTTATATCCCTTCTATAGTCAAGTTCACATATATCTTCAATGATGCCAAAGTATTGGATCTTTCGCCCCAATCCATCGAGAGCCTCTATTCAAACGCCGCTGTTCTGGTTCACATATTTACTATCCTTTGCGTGGGTATAGTATGTATACCCATTGATGTCATAAGCATTCCAAGATGTCACTTGTCTCGATGGCCCCTCCGCCAACCTACTGATGGTAATAGAGTCTATGGTTTTCTCTAGGCGGTATGTTTTGGTCCTTCAACCATGTAGTTAGTCGTTGCTTGTATTGTTTCATGACCCAATCATCCGAATGACCATTTCTCTCTGCCATAATGATAGCCAAGTGTTCATCAATGTACAGTTGCATCAGTTGTATACTCCGTAAGACACTGTAATGCGCCTGAGTCACCTATTTTTAATCATGGTCGATGAACACTTTTCTACCACTGGTGCCCTTCCCAGCCAGCCTACCCTTGTGACAAGAATCGGGTTTACCAATCCCTTTCTGTACTTTTAGGTACTCTTGGCAGTACTCGACTGACTTCTTTAGTACTGTAACCCTCTATCATGGAGCCCTCTAGGTATGCTCGATTATGCACGTATCAACTTAGAACCGACATGAATCGTTCGTTGGACCACATTTCATGCTAGTAGCAAGGGCCCAGCGCCTGTATCTGATGAACCATGTGAATCTTGAGATATGGCATTATATCAAAAAAGCAGGAGGTAAACACATCTCTAGTTGGTTTTGTGTCTCCACCATAAATTCATATAGGTCACTCAGCTCTTGCTTGCCAATCGTCTTTTGTGAGATCTTTGAAAAGAAGTAGCACATGCGGGTGATGGCCATTTTCAAGAACTCTGGCTTTATAGCCCTGATTGCAATAGGTAGAAACTACTGTCAGCATCACATGACAATCGTGAGCCATGCAGTGTGTTATTGATAAGTCCTTCATCGACACTAGCTTCTTCACATTTGCTGAAAACCCAGTGGGGACTTTGACCCCCCTCAGGAAAGTGCATATAGCTCTCTTCTCGTCTGGTGTTAGGTTGAACCAAACCGCGGGCAGAGTGTATTTTCAATTAGCCTCAGGTACCAGGTGAAGCTGTGGCATCACGTTTAGCCGCACCATATCTTTCCGTGCTTTTAGACCATCCTTTAACTTGCCTATGTCCATCAAGGTAGCAATGAGACTCTTAAAGACATTCTTCTGCATGTGCATAGCATCAATGGCATGGGGGACCTCCTAGTCTGGTCAATAAGGCAGATACTGAAAGAAGATCAATTGTTTCTTGAAAGGTACGCCTTCGACAGGAGGTGTGCTTTCTATCTCTGTTCGTCCCATCCGGATTCTTCTTTCCATAGACGACGCGTATGTTTTTCACCATTTTGTACACGTATTCTCCATTATGACGTCTCTCTGAAGGGGATTCAATCTCCTGGGGTGTTGTCATAAAATTTAAAGAACAATTTGATGTGGTACTTGTGACTTGTCTTTAAGAAGCATCGGTTCCTTAGGTAAACTATCTTCTTGGATGCATCCAGGTACACCCATATAGTACCATCTAAGTAAACCAAGCATACCATCTTCCCTTTGATCTGTCCAGACAAAGCAAACAACGCGGGATAATCATTGGTAGTAACAAATATCATTGCTCTACATATGAAGTCCTCCTTTCGAAACGCATCGTACATCAGCTCCCCATGCCTCCATAGCCTCTCCATTTCTTGCATCAAAGGCTCGAGGAACACATTTATATCAATGCCTGATTGTTTAGGGCCAGAAATAAGAATAGTGAGGAGAATGTACTTTCTCTTCTAACACAACCACATTGGGATGCTGTATATGGTCAAGATCATTGGCCAAGCGTTGTGGTCGCTCATCCTCTCATTGAAGGGATTCATTCCATCGGTGTTCATGCCAAACAGTATATTCCTTAGGGTTATCGCTGAATTTTTTGAGCTTCTCATCGAACCTTTGCCACTAGGCTACAATCAGCCAGGTGTGCAATCTTATCATCAATCACCTTGCGCTCATCATTCCACCATGTTATGAGTGTGGCTTCTTTAGGGTTTAGGAAGATACATCTCAAGCGGTCGGTCACTGGTAGTTACCACATTACCAAGGCAGGAATTCTTCTCTGCTTTGCATCATTACCTAATGGAGTGTCCTCTAGGGGCTGAGATTCTTATACCACCTTTTTTGTACCCTTCTTATTCCTCTTTTCCCCGTGTAGGCTTCATCCCCACCGTAAAGGTCATTGTTCTTGTACCAGCTGGCCCCACACCAGGGACATTTATCTAGTGACTTGAACGTTTTGCCATGAAAAAGTATACAGTGGTTGGGGTATGCATGGATTTTTTCAACCCCCATTGTCAATAGACTTATGATCTTCTTTGCTTGGTATGTGTTGGCAGGAACTGAGTTTGGTTGTGGCAGCACCCATGATAGGAGATGCAATAGATCATTGAAACTATAGTCTGACCAGTCGTACTTAGCCTTTAGGATGAGTAGCTCAAGCACAAAATGTAGCGATGTCCAATATGTCAGACAACCCCTTTTAACACCATACACTAGTCTCCTTTGATGCTTTTGTCACCCTTTCAAAAATTTCTAGACCTTTTGGGCTATTTAGTAAAATCTCTGGTCCAAGGGCACGAATCATGTCCTCTAAATCATCTTCATCCCTAACACGTGCTCCACCATCATTATTGGCACCACCTTCAGTCGTTACCATCCCAACCACCAGCATCACCATTCCTTGTTCATTGCCAAACTCTGAATCCATTCGTTCATCAAGCTCTACGGAATATTGGGACAGGGATTCTATGGTTTCGTCGTCGTATTCCTCCTCATCCTCGTCGTTAACAATAACCGTTTCACCATGATGAATTCACACTGTGTAGTCCTCAACAAATCATCGCATAATCAAATGTGATATGATGATAGTCACATCTGTCCATGCCATACTGTTCTTGCAATCTTTACAGGGACAAATAATTGTATCCTTATTCTCTATCAATGTCGTTGCATGCTTCTTTGTGGCCTCAATAAATTTATCCACCTCTTCACGGAAACCTGCCTTGAATCTTAACGAACCATACATCCAAGAGTTTCTGTACTCCATCTTTTACAACAACAACAAAACAAACATAAAGGACTACTTATTCAGATATATATAAAAATGAATCAAATTAATAATTACTTGAGAATAATTGTATATACTTCAGATATATATGAATATAAATCAAATATAATTACAAGAAGCATACAAACACACCATGGTAGAAGAAAATTAATTAATGACCCATTTATCCATAAATAATTAAAATACATATTTGTTGATTACAATAAACAATTTCAAAGATAACAATTAGCAACAATTATATTTTACCCAATATCTTTCATGCAAACCCTAGTCTAATTTCATCAAACACAAATTTACAAAACCGAAATTAATAAAAAAACCAAACCCTAGATCTAGATCTACATGCACATGAAACATCTACAAAACTAACTAATTGTTCATCTAAAATCAAGAAATCATGGACCAAATAAGGGTATGATCTTGTTCCCCTCCCTAATTTACCCTAGTACATTCAAAACCTGGGTTTAATTTGCTTCATAAGTAGCTTAAGCACCATAGAAGAGAGAGAAAAGAAAAACTCTAATTACTCATTAACCAACCATTAAAACTTCAAAAAAAGTGTGGAATATCATTTTCTTACCGTTTACAACCCCTCCACCAAAGGATTTGAGATCAAAACCTTCTCCCTTAGTAGAGCAAATTTTGGGAGGTGCCCAAGGCCTCCCCATCTTTCTTTCACGGATTGGAGTGAGTGACCCGAGGAGTAAGAATGTGCTGCATTTTACTTTATATGTGGGTCAGTTGTAGGGGCGGCTAGTGATAGAGCCGCCCTTACAAATCAGAGGTATTTATACGTGGGCATTTGTAGGGGCGGCTCAATCACCAGCCGCCCCTACAAGTAGCAATACCGGGGGCGGCTGGTGAGTGAGCCGCCCCTACAAATCCGACCCATTTGTAGGGGCGGCTCGTATGACCAGCCACCCCCTACTGTTTCATTTGTAGGGGCTCTGGTCTTTGGGCTTCCCGAGCATCGCCACTGTAGGGGCGGCTCCATCACCAGCCGTCCCTACAAAAAAAATTATTCCATTGCTACAAACTATTTTTTATGTAGTGTGCGTCCACACAGCCAATTCTTACAAGATTTTCAGGTCAAACACTGGACAACTGAAATGGGAAAGAGCACACTCAAATATAGAGAAATCAAAAGCAAAGTCTATTATTCTTTTGCCACCTATTCTTGGAGAAGACGTCTAAGGCGACAACCTCCAAAGCTTTGCTTGCCAAACAGAATTTTTTCCCTTGTGCCCTCGATTATGCTGTAGTGAATATAACCTGCACAAAAGAAGTATTTGGTTTTTTTTCAAAAATAATGTCATTACGAGCACACTAAATTACCCAAATAATAGCAGCAACCCCCACAAAAATCAAATTTCTTTCCACTCTCCCAGTGCCCCAAATGCTATATAAACAATGTTCCAAATAGTTTTATCTTAAGGGGGTGCTTCAACTTCCTGATAAATTTATTGGTAAAAGGGTTATCTTGGTTTTATCAAATACAGGTACATCGACTGCACTAAGACCTGACCATGATTATGTAGGTCCTTACCTAAAGACATCCCTCTCATTGGAAAGATGAATGTTGGCTATTTTAGCTACTAAATTTAGCCAAGCTGTCCACTTATCCCTAGTTAGAGCTCTGCGAAAGAATATATTAAGAGGCACTTTATTCATTACAGTCCGCATATTTACATGGGAATAATTGACTATGTCAATCTAGCTTAATTTCAACCGAAACCCACTCCAATATGCGTGGATTAAGGGGGATTCGAGTGCATCCAAAAAAGTTGCACTCGTATCCACCTCAATCCGCATGTGTTGAGATGAATTAGAGTGGACGAGGATATATGAGCCCATCCAAACCAGCCCTAACCCGAACAAAAGTGCTAGTGCCCGGACGTATGGACACGCGCGCGTCCGAACTCCGCGCCTACACTCCATTTCGTGCGTCCATGCGGGGCCCGCGTCGCCTGACCCCACACGGGGACCGCTCGCGCCTCCTCTGCTTATCCCCCGCTCACTCGGACGTCTACGCCCTAGCAGCTGTAGCAGGGGCTGCGCCAGATGAGTCCGAGTAGCAACCCGATCTACTTTTAAAACATTCAGATGAAACATTTACAACATGTGTCTGAAGACAGATGAAAAACTTGAAACATGCATCTGAAACACTTACAAAAAAACACATGAAAACACTTTAAAAAGCCATTGCAAAACATATGCAACACTAGGATAAAACACTTCCAACATATGTGTGAAACATATACAATATCTAAATAAACACACTTGCAACATACGTCTGAAAAAATAGATGAAACATTTAGAACAAACGCATTGCAACATACATGTACAACATTGCAACATCCCAATCTACTTTTGAAACATACATATGAAACACTTGCAACATACCTCTGAAACATATGAAACATTTAAAATATACGCCTGCAACATGCGCTTTCAGTACAATATCTCCTTGCTGCTTGGGAGACTGGAGACTCGTCGACATGTGGAGTTCACCGTTGTAGAGCTTGCCGGTGGCACGGAGCTCGCCGCTCCGGTGGGGAAGGCCGTGGCGGGAGGTGCGGTGGAGAGAGAGGCGTGGTGGAGAGGAAGGCGGGCAGGAGCGCACGGTGGAGTGGGAGCACAGTGGAGAGAAGGCGGGAGGGAGGCAGGATGCGCGGTGGAGCACGGTCACGGGCTCACGGTGCTTCAGTGAGTTTTTTCTTCTTCTTTGTTTAGAAAACAGCGGTGACGGTGACTAGAGAGGAGCCGATAGGAATAGATAGGAGAGCCTTCTGGGTCTCCCGGCCTGCCAGAAGGCCGCCCCGAGCGGATAGACGCCCTAATAACCGGAATTACTATACACGTCCACCATGCTTGGTATTGACTATCTCCTTGCCTGTGACAAAACTAATCCTGGAGACGAGCAGCTAGCTTTGACAGTTACGTCGCGGGAGTGTTGTGGGAGTTAAACTCCTCCGTATACGGAACGGACTTGAGCGGCATCCATCAACAGCGAAACGTCGGCACCTATGACCTATCGGGATATCTCCAGTCAGCAAGGTAAACATAATTACAATTATTAATTAGACGTGCTTATAGCTAGCTAGCTACTACTAGCTCACATGGCCTGGTAGTAGAGTTGGTGATCTGAAAGCACCCGATCGCAGATATTTCTGCACGGATGCTTCATGCTGCATGCTTCGAGATGGATCTATATTTATGCGTGCTAGCTAGCTAGCTTCCGTGTGGCCACGCTCACGTGCGCGTGAGGAACTCGCTGCGGCGATGCGAAGATCTCGGAGGCCTGGTAGAGCAACTATTCTTCCTTTTGGTGTTATTTTAGAATTTGTATAGCTAAAAAATAAGCTCCAACAGATGTGTGGCTATCCCTTGATTTTAAGTGGCCATATAAAATCAATTATGAGCACTAGCTATCTGAAAATGAGAAATAGCAAGACTGGTAGACCTCTCTTTATTTTAGGATTTTTCTATTTAAAAAAATAGCTAAACTATAGAATTTAGCTACTAATTTTAGCAAGCTGTTGGAGTTGCTCATCAAGACATGAGCACTGGTACGGTATTTGCATGGCAACTCGACACGGACGACGTACAGGATGATTATTTAAGATGTCTTGCTTTCACGCTGTGTTTCCTTAGCTTGTCAAAAACTGTAACTAGCTTCTAATTGATTTGCTATGATAGATATTTCTATCGAGTGAAATTAATCGCAATTGATCGACAATTTTTATATTTCAAGAATTGAAGCCGCTGAGCTTGACGGGAGGCGAGGCACAGGGTAGCGACGACCGGCCGGACCAGCGGTGAGATGCGACGGTAGCGCGGCACAGGCACTGTGGTCGGCAGGCTGACAATAACAAAGGGGGCAGCGCCAACAACAGTACAACGTAAGTCGTTATTGGTACCAGCTAGGGTACAGTCCTCTCCCCCTCCATCTTGCATTGCAAATTCACACACCAAAGTCGTGGTTACGTTGATGATGCGCCCATTGCATTATTGCATGCATGGCCCAACAATTCAAGCTGCTAATAAGCTAGTAGTAGTGCTTAGATTTTTTTTTTAAAAAAAAACAGCCTGCCTTTGTCGACCTTCATCCTGTTCACTTGTCTGAATTCTGGAGGAATCTGAATAGTTTAGAAGAATTTGTGAGAGAAAAACACTGTTCCGGATAAAAAAATAAGTGGATCAAACCAGGTTTAAGGACACGCGAACAGGCCCTCGTCATTATTTAGCGACTATCGTTTGTAGCGACGATGGTGACTCAACACGATTTATGATATGCCTCTCTGCCCTCTGGAGGGGACGACAGTTATTATGCTGATCATGAAATGAAACACAGTGCTCAGGGGTCAGGGCAACTAGTGTACGCGTACGTACGTACGTACTTGTCACTTAGCTTCCGTTAGTTTTGGTTTGTTAGGTTGTACGTCCGTCAAAAGTAGTCAAACTGACCACCTAACCAAAAATCGTGCATTAATTCAACAATACGGGCAGCACGCACTACCGAAAACCGGCGCTTTGTCGAGTGCCGGAGGCTTTGTCGAGTTTATTTTATTGGGCACTCGATAAAAACGGTCTTTACCGAGTGCCAAATAAAATACACTCGGCAAAAAAAAAAAAAAAACACTCGACAAAATGCGTCTTTGTCGAGTGCCTTTTTTCTGGCACTCGACAAATATGTATTTTACCGAGTGCTATTTTTCGGCACACGGCAAAACGCGTCTTTGCCGAGTGCCTTTTTCTGGCACTCGGCAAATATGTATTTTGCCGAGTGCCTGTGTTTTGGCACTCGGCAAAGAGACATTTTGTCGTGTGCATTTTTTTGGCCCTCGGCAAATTAGTTTTTCAAAGCAATTTTTGAGGCTCTAAATGAATTTAAATGAAAAACTTTTCATCTACAAAGTTGTATAACTTCTCAAGATCTATAAAGTTTATTTTGGTCATTTTTTCATTTGACAAAGCGACAATAACGTTGTTTATAAAATCTACATCTCTCATATTAGTTTCATGAAAGTAGAAGAGAGATATATAAGATTTATGAACAATGTTATTACCACTATGTCGGATGAACAAATGACCAAAATAAACTTTGTAGATCTTGAGAAGTTATGAAATTTTATAGTTGGCAACATTTTGATTTGAAATCATCTTGTCATGCAAAAATGACGTTTGAATTTGAAAATTTGAATTTTTCAAAAGATCACGGATGGAAAAACTTCCTAAATGAAAATTGTAGATCTCCAAAAGTTATGAAACTATGTAGTTGATAACTTTTTGATTTGAAATCATCTTATCATGCAAAACTACGTTTGAATCTCTCAAATTTAAAATTCGAATTTTTCAAAAGACCTCGGATGGAAAATCTTCCTAAATAAAAATTGTAGATCTCGAAAAGTTATAAAACTTTGTAGTTGACCACTTTTTGATTTGAATTCGTTTAGGGCCTCAAACAAGCAATTTACTCTCAATTTAGTATAATATATGAGGATAGATAACGGAATCTAGACACAAGTGACAGTATAGTGCAGTGGTAGAGTAGCAGACACGCGAGGGAGAGATCATGAGTTCGAATTCTGTCGGCCGCGTTAGCCGCGAATTTAGCGCAAAAAATGCACCGACTTCAATGAAGACGGGCGGACGCTGGCTGGCGGCGGCCTCCCTCGATTTTTTTTTGAAAAATTTTACTATTATTTTTGGGTTTTTTTTGCATTTTTATTCTACTGAGTGTAAATCTTTGCCGAGTGCTTTTCCGGCACTCGGCAAATGCTTTGCCGAGTGCCTGACAAAAAGCACTCGGCAAAGAAGCCTTTGCCGTGAAGGGATATGCCGACAGCTCTTTACCGAGTGCAGCACTCGACAAAGGCTTTGCCAAGTGCAAAGCCTTCTTTGCCGAGTGCAATTGCACTCGGCAAAGCACGCGTCTGCTGTAGTGACGCAGTACTCGAAACAGAAGTACTAATATTTCTTTAAAAATATTATGAACAATAATTATTTGTGGGAGCTAATCTATCTAGGCCCCGTTCGGCTTACCCCATATTCGACTTGTTCGGCTTCTTTTTTCAGCCGGAATAGTATTTTTTTCTCACAACAATTTAGCCAGAACAGTAGTTTTTCAGCCAGTTTCAGCCAAAATTCTGCCAGCCGAACTTTAATATATATATTATCCAAGTTAAAACCGACCGGCATTGATATCTCTGGCTGACCTTGCCCATTGACAACAAAGGTAGATGTGATGACTTCATCAATCTCAAAATCTTTCGTTATTACGTGTCAGCATTTGTATATATATGGCAACGTTTCCAAAAGAGTATAAATCAATTGACTAACGAACTTAGAGCATCTGCACTAAATTGAGAAAAACTCAATCCCCTTTCTCTATAAATAATGTTAAAGAAGATTTAGTAGGAAAAAACTAGCTCAACAGAAGGTGCGCTAGATTGTTTAGCTGAGTTGTCTAATTTCGGGCCATGTGGATAAGTTATCTATTATATATCTTCGACACGGAATTGGTCGATGTCCTTGTTTGTGAGGATACCTTATTGGTGGTACATGGATATGATATTGAAACTTGTCGCACAATCTGATTAGGAAAACTACAAACAATTCCTCTTTAATTAAATTCCAACACGGCTCATAGGTGCCAAATTGCGAGTATTTTGGCATCCACATACTACTCTTTTTGTTCCTTTTAGATTTTGAGCCTAGATATGACTTCAACGACGATGAGAATGACCAAAGTTTAGGGGTTTCGTTTGCACTATATATTTTCGTGGAGATGAAGATATACCTTTGTTCCACTATTTCGTTTCACTTTCTTGATCTACTCTGCATGATTTAGTCCAACGGATTTCTCCCATAGACTTTTGGGGCTTATGATCATGTAACAATGTTATATAATTTGTACATTGGATGTGTCAATAAATTTGTACATGATAGCCTTTTCCTAAGATTATCTCGAAGGTATAGAGACCTGTACTGTGTTCTCTTGAAGCGATTCAACTATTAGTTTAAACTACAAATCTTATGTAGTGTTCAACGAGAACTTGTGATGACAAGGTCCAAACTTTAATATTATGATGTATTACATATGTAGACAATACATGTCATCACCTTGAATTGACCTTAGAATGGTCTAGAAGAACCAAAGTTCAAACCATGATATACATTCCTATTCACTTCAGGACATAGTGGATCTTCAATTTCCACACCATGATGGGGATACATTACCTTCATGACACCTACTAACTAATATGAACATAACCAACATCAAAACAGATAATCAAGGCTACCACTATCTACTATCCGCATTCTTCCATGGGGCTAGTCTCAATTTATGCTATCACCTAGAGAAAGACATCACATCTAAGCCTAGCCTAACATAATTCACATGATCATTGAAAAAATAACAACCATACTAGTTTAGTGATTAAAATCAAAGTCTCGACGGGAAACATGTTGTAACACCCTAAAATTTGCAATCTTTTAAAATAGTAAATTTGATTTATTTATGTTATTATGTGAGCATTTAAAATATAGGAAAGAAATATTTTTATGAAAATAAAAATCAAATATAAGGAATAGAAACATCTTGATGCATACATGCTGCTGCATATTCATTTTTTGGATGATTGGTTTTGACCAAATTTGAAAAAAAATTCAAATCCATTTGAAAATACTTTTGAAAAGCTCTAAAAATAAAAAGAAAAGGAAAAATTCTTTCCATTCCCTCCCTTCCTCAGTTTCGGCCCGCAGGCCTTTCTTTCCGCCAGCCCAGCTTGGCCTTCCACTGGCGCACCGTGCCGGCCCAGCTTCGCGCGGCCCAGCAACAGCCGCCTCGCTAGCCCAGCAGCCCCGCCAGCACCGCAGCAACTGCCGCCGCGTCCTCTTCAGCGCCTCACCCGCTGACGGTCAGGGCCCGCACGTCAGTGCCTTCCCCAACCTCCAGCACCCGCGCCGGTCAAGACCGCAACTGCTCCACGCCCGCTCCTCACGACGTGGGAGCGTCGCCCGCGCCCCGGCCTATTTAAATGGGAGCCCGTACCCGCCCGCCTCTCCCCTGCTGCTCCTCGCCCCAGTTCTCCCTCTCTCGATCATAGAAACCGCAGTATAGCGGCCCGCTAGAGCCGCTGCAGCTGTGGTCGTCGTCGTTCGCCGCTTCTCCATTGACCCTAGTCTGTCGCCGATCATCCCATCATGTTAGTGAACCTCCCCGACTGGTTTCCCCTCTTTCTCTCACTCTTTATTGCTCAAACGTCGTCGTCATTCTTTGTAGAAAGCCATCGTCCGCTGCTCACCATGGTCCGCTGTCCTCGCTTCATCCCCGCCTCCGATTTTCGCCCATGGTGAGCTCGCCTTGCTCTCCTCTGTCTCCCCGTCCAATTCCCATTTTGAATCATGGCCCGTAGGCCTTTATCAGCGCTCGCCGGAGTGCTCCATGCCGCCGGCAATGGAGGGCCACCGCGGCTGACACTGTTCCGGCCGGCTTTCCCTCCCCAAGCCGATCCTAGCCGTCCATCTCCTAATCGGCGGCCAGGATTAGAAGTTACCCCTTCGCGAGTGATTATGCTAAAGAGCCCCTTGGTTTTTAGAAAATAGAACCCGCAGTCCCTAGCGCACTTCGCTGATTACGCTTTCTCATTTTGAAAACGTAAAGTGCACTGTTCTTGTTCAAAATACGTCTTCAGTATTTACAGAAATGCTATTTGAACTGTTTCGCTTATAAAATTGTTATTTTAGCTCCGAATTGATCCATTCAAATCGCGTTAGCTTCGTAATTTCATAAGCTACATGTTGGAACTACTGTTAGTCAAGTTTGGAACTTTTTAATTTCATGATTAGATTTAATTCAATATATGGCTATAGGAAAACCCGTTTAAATCATAACTTTCGTATTTTAGCTCCGTTTTTCGTGAACTTCGCGTTGACGTGATCGTAGCGAGACGTAGATTATGTTTACAAACATTTTATCTTGTTTTCAATACTGTTGGTGTACTGTTCTAATGATAGGAATGTTTGCTTTGCATGAATGCTTTTGGAATGTTGTATGTTGCCGTGTGGGTCGCATTCAGACGGTGAGGAAAACGTTGGAGAC
The DNA here is from genome assembly GCF_019320115.1 of Miscanthus floridulus. Lineage (NCBI taxonomy): Eukaryota > Viridiplantae > Streptophyta > Magnoliopsida > Poales > Poaceae > Miscanthus > Miscanthus floridulus. The sequence goes on along the minus strand of NC_089585.1, from coordinate 68,755,956 downwards.
CAAGAACTCTTCGACGACCAGCAGGACCAGCACGAGTTTGTGAACCAAGGCAAGTATAGCATGGGCCTTCCTTGATGTCCTATTTCACTTTAATCAATTACTCATTTGCATGTGTCTAATTTTGATACCCGTAAGGACAACCTAGTGATTGTTTATCCTGTTCCTTGTCTCCTATGGGTTAAATGCATATGGGTAGATTGCTAGTGCTCTAACTGAACTTGATATACATGTTGATGAATGATACTATGGAACAAAGTGAGTAACATGATTTATAACAACTGTTCCATAGGGCGAAAGTGCAAATGACCTTTGTTCATGTTGCTCCCGGCCCTCCATAAAGACTTATCTGTCGGCAAAAGCTGGGACTGATAGTGCAACCGGGAGAGTCATATGGCTCTGACTTTAGCTCAGTAATAGGATCTTTTCTAGCTAGTTAGAGGTTACCTTTTTAGCGCAAATGGGGCTTGCCACAGTTGGGTATAGGGCTTGCCTCTATTCCTATGAGTATAGCCGCGATGGATATGTGCCATAGGAAAGGGGGGTTCCTACATCTGCCTGCCAAGGAAACCTAGCGGCCCTAACTTGTTAGGGAAACCTATGAAATGGCTTCATAGTGTACCCTGCCCGCTCACCTTGGTAGTGACATGGGAGTAATTAACCCGGGCATATAGGGATCACGACTCGCGGTGAATGTGCACCACCTCTGTAGAGGGTAACAAACTGTTATAACAGCCGTGCTCACAGTCACGAGCGGCCCAGAAAACTTACAGAATAACTGATTACTTGTTGATGATCATTTAAAGTCGTTCAATGATGATATATGGTACACCTGACCCCGATATATGTTCTTATGGGAATTAAATGGGAGCTTAAGCATAACTTGTTAATACCTAAGAATAAAAGCTTGACCTATTAAAAATGCTAACTGCAGTAAACCAGAGTCTATCCTTTTTGAGCTTCATAACCCCATGTTAGCTTGTTAAGTACGGGATGTACTTACACTTGTTTATTTTCTTTACTTGGATAAAAATCCCGGATGGGTAACAGATGACAACGGGTATGAGGATTTCCCGGATGATTATTAGGCTTGTGGTCAATCAGTTGACCTTCCCTGTGATGACGGCCACGAGAGTTTTATTATCTTTTTATTATTCTGCTGTGATGTATAAGACTAAGTTTTATTATAACTCTGATGTATGAGACACCGTGATGATACTTTATGTAATTTGTCAGCTTATGTGTGTGATTGATTCCTGGGCACACATGAGTTTTGTGCATTTAAATTTATCCTTAAAATTGGGTGTGACAAATTGGTATCAGAGTAGTGTTGACTGTAGGACACAAGCCTAGTAGAAACTGGTCGTTTTTAGGTTTAGATGTTGCTACAAAAACCCTTGCTCTATGAACCTTGATATTTTTTTCTATACTGTATCTCTACCTTTGCTATTCATCTCTACCTTGGTGCTTATTTTAAAGTCTTTGTTCTCATGTTCACTCCTTGATCTGATATGCTTTTAGAACTTCTCCTTACCACCTTCTTGCGTAATCCTAAGATGAGTCTTCAGATTGTTACCCCTAGCACAATAAAAACGATAGTATCGCAAGTTGAGTCAGTGATTGAATTGTGCATCTTTATTGATTGTCGAATTGTTATTATGCTTATAATTGTTTTGAATTTTTATAATGATTGCAATGATCTTGTTGGGTGTTCCCACAATTTCATTTAGTTTATAGGCCTAAGGTATAAGGATCAGTGCAATAAATAGTTGGGTTATGGTTTTCTTCTCCTCTCTTGATCTTGTCTTTTCAGAGCAGTCTACACTCTTCGATTTATATCTCTATTCATGGACAACCAAAAATCATGAGCAAATTCTGGACACTAGAACACTTCAATATCTTTCTCTAAGCGCAAGAATCAGCTTGAAGGCTATGTTGGTTATGGAGATACGGAAATCGCAAGGCGATGCATCTGTGCTATTGGAATCTGGAGTAGTTTCTGTTGTGTACTGTTTTCAACCAAGTTAACGGCAGAATCTGGAAAAGTGTTCTATAAGGAAGTTGTGGAGAATTTTATAATCTTTCCAATGGTATAAGCTACAAGTTCATTAGATTAACAAAATGGGAGTTACATCTATTATACTGTATGGCTATTTTTGTCTCGCGAGGAATTTCAGGTTTCTTGCCCATACACAAGAGTCTCATTGGGATGTCAGGACATCGTGATAGTAGTTAGATCATCTGGAAGAAGGTACAAGTTATCCTTTTGTGTCCCCTAGTCTATCTTTTCTTAAGGGGGGTAGCCAAGTTGAAGAATCTGTAAGATGAAGTAGCATACGTTCTAGTTTGCGCAGCGGAAGCGTGGTGATACCCAAAGAAGTGGCTTGTTCATTAAGTCAACTAAGGAAGCGTGAGTTGAACTACCTAGCATGTTATCTGGAGTTATCCATTGTGAAGCATGGAAGTAATATCTTATTGGAAATAAAAGTGACATATAGGAGGATCATAAGAGTCTACAGGACATCTTCACTAAGGTGGTCTTGAGCTTGTGAAATCCTTGTTGGAATGAAAATTGAATATGACTTGGAAAAGTGCTATCGCCTGGAGAAGCAAAAGTCGTTGTTGATGTCCTTAGCAAGAGAGAGTTATGCTAAGAAAATTCGAACAATACCATGGACTAAGAATTGTATTCCAAGTTCGAGCAACTTAACCAGAATCATTCATGTTTTGAAGATTGGTGGAAGAAATTTCCTTCTGACCAAGAGATTCGTCAAGACTTCGTCGGAAGGTGGATATTTTGAAGAGAATTGGTATTATAGGAAAGGTGGCTTAGTGATTGGAGTTACCTAAGGGTTGTTCAAGGTACCTATCAGAATCTTGAAATCAATTGGGCAAGTTACTTGGAGAAAGATCAACATGTATGCAAAGTAAAGTGGGATCCCTATCAAGACGATGGAACTACACGATGAAGTAAAGAAGAATCCAAATGCGGAGAATCTGCATCTCTTTTGTCGACGTCTTCCGAATCTCGAGGACGAGATTCATCTTAAGGGGGGTAGAATTGTAACACCCTAAAATTTGCAATCTTTTAAAATAGTAAATTTGATTTATTTATGTTATTATGTGAGCATTTAAAATATAGGAAAGAAATATTTTTATGAAAATAAAAATCAAATATAAGGAATAGAAACATCTTGATGCATACATGCTGCTGCATATTCATTTTTTGGATGATTGGTTTTGACCAAATTTGAAAAAAAAATTCAAATCCATTTGAAAATACTTTTGAAAAACTCTAAAAATAAAAAGAAAAGGAAAAATTCTTTCCATTCCCTCCCTTCCTCAGTTTCGGCCCGCAGGCCTTTCTTTCCGCCAGCCTAGCTCAGCCTTCCGCTGGCGCACCGTGCCGGCCCAGCAACAGCCGCCTCGCCAGCCCAGCAGCCCTGCCAGCACCACAACAACTGCCGCCGCGTCCTCTTCAGCACCTCACCCGCTGATGGTCAGGGCCCGCACGTCAATGCCTTCCCCAACCTCCAGCACCCGCACCGGTCAAGACCGCAACTGCTGCACGCCCGCTCCTCGTGACGTGGGAGCGTCGCCCGTGCCCCGGCCTATTTAAATGGGAGCCCGTACCCGCCCGCCTCTCCCCTGCTACTCCTCACCCTAGTTCTCCCTCTCTCGATCATAGAAACCACAGTATAGCGGCCCGCTAGAGACGCTGCAGCCGTGGTCGTCGTCGTTCGCTGGTTCTCCATCGACCCTAGTCTGTCGCCGATCATCCCATCATGTTAGTGAACCTCCCCGACTGGTTTCCCCTCTTTCTCTCACTCTTTAATGCTCAAACGTCATCGTCATTCTTTGTAGAAAGCCATCATCTGCTGCTCACCATGGTCCACCGTCCTCGCTTCATCCCCACCTCCGATTTTCGCCCGTGGTGAGCTCGCCTTCTCTCCTCTTTCTCCCCGTCCAATTCCCATTTTGAATCATGGCCCGTAGGCCTTTATCAGCGCTCGCCGGAGTGCTCCATGCCGCCGGCAATGGAGGGCCGCCGCGGCTGACACTGTTCCGGCCGGCTTTCCCTCCCCAAGCCGATCCTAGCCGTCCATCTCCTGATCGGCGGCCAGGATTAGAAGTTACCCCTTCGCGGGTGATTATGCTAAAGAGCCCCTCGGTTTTCAAAAAATAGAACCCGCAGTCCCTAGCGCACTTCGCTGATTACGCTTTCTCGTTTTGAAAACGTAAAGTGCACTGTTCTTGTTCAAAATACGTCTTCAGTATTTACAGAAATGCCATTTGAACTGTTTCGCTTATAAAATTGTCATTTTAGCTCTGAATTGATCCATTCAAATCGTGTTAGCTTCGTAATTTCATAAGCTACATGTTGGAACTACTGTTAGTCAAGTTTGGAACTTTTTAATTTCACGATTAGATTTAATTCAATATATGGCTATAGGAAAACCCGTTTAAATCATAACTTTCGTATTTTAGCTCCGTTTTTCATGAACTTCGCGTTGACGTGATCATAGCGAGACGTAGATTATGTTTACAAACATTTTATCTTGTTTTCAATACTGTTGGTGTACTATTCTAATGATAGGAATGTTTGCTTTGCATGAATGCTTTTGGAATGTTGTATGTTGCCGTGTGGGTCGCGTTCAGACGGTGAGGAAAACGTTGGAGACCAAGAACTCTTCGACGACCAGCAGGACTAGCACGAGTTTGTGAACCAAGGCAAGTATAGCATGGGCCTTCCTTGATGTCCTATTTCACTTTAATCAATTACTCATTTGCATGTGTCTAATTTTGATACCCGTAAGGACAACCTAGTGATTGTTTATCTTGTTCCTTGTCTCCTATGGGTTAAATGCATATGGATAGATTGCTAGTGCTCTAACTGAACTTGATATACATGTTGATGAATGATACTATGGAACAAAGTGAGTAACATGATTTATAACAACTGTTCCATAGGGCAAAAGTGCAAATGACCTTTGTTCATGTTGCTCTCGGCCCTCCATAAGGACTTATCTGTTGTCAAAAGCTGGGACTGACAGTGCAACCGGGAGAGTCATATGGCTCTAACTTTAGCTCAGTAATAGGATCTTTTCTAGCTAGTTAGAGGTTACCTTTTTAGCGCAAATGGGGCTTGCCACGTTGGGTATAGGGCTGCCTCTGTTCCTATGAGTATAGCCGCGATGGATATGTGCCATAGGAAAGGGGGGTTCCTACATCTGCCTGCCAAGGAAACCTAGCGGCCCTAACTTGTTAGGGAAACCTATGAAATGGCTTCATAGTGTACCCTGCCCGCTCACATTGGTAGTGACATGGGAGTAATTAACCCAGGCATATGGGGATCATGACTCGCGGTGAATGTGCACCTCCTCTGCAGAGGGTAACAAACTGTTATAACAGCCATGCTCACGGTCACGAGCGGCCCGGAAAACTCACAGAATAACTGGTTACTTGTTGATGATCATTTAAAGTTGTTCAATGATGATATATGGTACACCTGGCCCTGATATATGTTCTTATGGGAATTAAATGGGAGCTTAAGCATAACTTGTTAATACCTGAGAATAAAAGCTTGACCTATTAAAAATGCTAACTGCAGTAAACCAGAGTCTATCCTTTTTGAGCTTCATAACCCCATGTTAGCTTGTTAAGTACGGGATGTACTTACACTTGTTTATTTTCTTTACTTGGATAAAAATCCCGGATGGATAACAGATGACAACAGGTATGAGGATTTCTTGGATGATTATTAGGCTTGTGGTCAACCAGTTGACCTTCCCTGTGATGACGGCCACGAGAGTTTTATTATCTTTTTATTATTCCGCTGTGATGTATAAGACTAAGTTTTATTATAACTCTGATGTATGAGACACCATGATGATACTTTATGTAATTTGTCAGCTTATGTGTGTGATTGATTCCTGGGCACACACGAGTTTTGTGCATTCAATTTATCCTTAAAATTGGGTGTGACACATGTAAAAATGAAATAAATACAATTGAGGAAATTAAATCTAACAAAGTGAGCAAAGATAACTTAGCAAGCTCACCGGTCTAAGAGACCACTAGATTCCATGAGGTACATAAAAGTACTTGAAGTTAATGCAAAATAAAGGCTTGAATCAAAGTAAAATAGAAAGTCCAATATACCATTATGATAAAACTGTCTTACAACTTAAAATAAGATACAAGAGGGACTCTGCCAAACTCCAAAGAAGGCTATTATGAAACTGGGCCTGAGTTGATGAGGACATGACACTTATGGATATGTCCATGAAATAAAGTTAAACACAAGGTGAGCTTGTTCCAAGGATTGCACAACGACATAAGTAAGAATTTGTTGCTACCTAATATCGGCACTTTCAATGTGTTTAGCGAATGATTTGAGGATGCTAGGAACCTTGGAGAGACTTCATACATGGCCTCTATAACTCATAGGACGTTGATGCACCATGCTCAAGACTAATCTTGGGGTACAAGACCATTGAAGCACAACATTTCGTTCGTTAGCAGCCTGACAGTACTTTATTGGGAAGGCCATAACTCCTCCAACCAGAGTGTGATTGAGGTTAATGAGCACTTGATGAAAACCTTGCTTGATAAGCTTTCAAATAGATCTGGTCCCACCTCAATATCGCATCAGCAAGGTATTCAAATCATCACAACAAGCTGCTACTATTTCTATCGGGTGTTGCAACATTGTCTTGGGCTAGACATTTACCATTGGGATCCTAGCCCAAGTTGGAGCATACCCCTATCATGTGCATAACACCTCAAAGATGCCCAAGTATGACCTCTTCCTTGGTCACCACTTTAGGAGTCTAGCATGCATATAGGCCAAGTTGGATGCCCAATCCATACAAGTTTGAGTCCATCTTGGACTCCAGGAGCAGCCTGCACTAAAACAGACTCCCAGGTCGCATACTGACTCCATGTTTTATGTTCTACATCCAGATGGAAGATAATTTTATATGCTAACCAATGACTTTGGTCCTACATCAAAATTCCTTTGAAATCAAATATAATCGTCATCAAAACAAGTGGACATTCAGAATCTCGGTGTTGTGTCACCGTCTTTTAGGCGGGCCTTGTAATTTCTTGAGATACCTTAGGGACGCGAATAGGGGTCCTTGTCTACCCCTCAAAATATATATTTAGTAACTGTTTACACCAAAATTTGGAAGGAGAGTCATAGAGACCCAGAAGCTCCAAGGATCATATCATCAAGGGATCAGTTGCGGGCGGATTAGAAACAGTTGATTCAAACGCGAAATCTAGGAATCGGCTTTTCTTCGGATAGCGCCAGCAGATAATGACAAGGCTACGATCAACGCCAGGATGAAAACATGTTGGACTCTACAAAAAGGGAAGATTAGAGTCCAAGTTATTTTAAATTAGGAATATTTTCATTTTTTATGCCAAAGTCTGTAACAAATCATGCTCAAATAGGATTCATGTTTAGGCTCCGGGTATAAATACCAAACCCCAGCAATTGTAAGAAGGGACCAATCAATCAAATACAAGTCAATTACTTTTTTCGGCTTCGGCCACCCCTTAGGAGTAGGAGTAGAGTAGATCTCGGTGAGTTCTTCAGCGAGTACGGCTGCATCGATTCAGTCGACCTCCACTGCTTGTTGTAAGTACCGTCATGGTTTATACCTCTGTTCATATGGATGCATCGATCCTGGTCGACCCCCACTACGGCTCTGGTATATGCTAGTTATCGACTTTTGCCTAATTCAAGTATGGCCTATGTGATTCTGCCTCACACTCCATTGCTTGAATTAGATCGAGGTCAAGTTATTGGCTCTACCTTTGAATGACAGTCTTTGATAGATTCATTAAGTTACTGATATTCCTTATTGCTTTCATTATTTATCTAATTACAACAATATTACTCTGCCCGATTGAGATTGATCCGGATCGGCCTTATATCTTATTTAACCCATCGTTTGCTACTCTTAAACTGATCTAATCTGCATCTTAAACAATGAGTTATGTTTTTTATTGACTATTTTATATCAATCTTAATCGTGCATAGCATGCAGTTAAGGCATGTTTGATCTTGAGTAGATCTATTGGTTAGCAAGAAGCGTTCCATGGCCCGTCATCATGGCCTATGGGATTCTACCTCTCACCCCACTATTGGCACCATGAAGTGGGGATCGTTAGTTGGTAGATCCATTCCTGAGAAGGCATGACCTTAACTGTGCGCTATGCCTGAATTGGCTGCTTAGCCGATATCGAATGCTTTCATGAATAGTTCACATCACGAGATCGTTGAAGTAAAGATAAGTTCAGAGATGTGTTAGCCCCATGATCTTGTTATTGTATTACGGCCTGCATGATTCTGCCTCATGCCCCACTGATATTAGTAATGAGTTAGGGTCGTCGAGTCTATTGTTACATCTACGGCCTGCATGATTCTGCCTCATGCCCCATTGGTCATGGCGATAGATGAGATCTAACATATTCATTAGATTTATCTTTATTAGATGATTGAGTAGTGTTGAATTGTTTCTTTACATAAATAGGAGTTCGGTTACTTGTAATCATTGGCTCAGTATAAACCAATCATCATCGATATCTTATTGCCATTGATTAATGTTTGCTTAAATGATATTTATTCTGAATGATAACCGATTCTTCTTCACACGACCCCATGAACTCTAACTGACTTATTCTCATGAATATACTGGGATCGGCTATTTAGCCGATTTCCTTCCATATCAGCTCTCATAGCTGTACTTTCGGAACTATCTGGCAACACCGATAAGTTTCGCCCTTAATTACTAATGAACTTTCTCTCCTTATCAATTGCAGGGTCAAATTAACTGGCACTGCCTCAGGAGGATTGCACAGGATCGACCACCCCTGCGCTGAAGCTAGGCGGATCTACTTCATCGAGCAGACCCTTCTAGCTTGCTGCGTGTGTCCTCAGCACGGGACAAAATTCTATGTCGACACATATTTCTGGCATGCCCGGTGGGACCCCACAATCGTCATGGCGGTTCACAACAACGACAACATCCTTATGGTACATTATGAAGACCTACCTGATGAAGATAAGGATACAATCAACAAAGCTATAGAAGAATTTCAGAAGAAGTGTTTGTTGTCCTATACCAAAACACATGACAACACTGTTATTCAGAAATTTCCACTACCAAGAGTGCTACTATACTGGACAGACAGATACAGTTAAAGCTGAAGACAGGCGTTTCTTTGTGGAAGCCATAGACAAATCTGTTCGTGATGCCCTATCAAGCTGCAATGAAGCTTTCGTTGACGCATTTCACAACACCATGAAAGAGGCAATTCATGAAATTCTAGTTAGTCAGGTTGGATCGACTTGTTACAACATTCCAGATCCATTGACCCAAGGGACTAATCAAGTCAGCACTATCCATCAAGAAGCAGCACCAGCTAGTAATGGTGAAGTCCAGACACTTCAAGGTTCATCTGAACAAACTCTAGGTACTGCTACAAATCAGATACAGCACAATCCTAGACCAGTCAGTACAGTGTGTGCAGCAACCGGCGGGGCAAAGTAAAAACCAGATGATCAATTTTGGCACATTAGGCCACATACCTGTCGTCGGCTCAGAAGATAGCACCATCCGTTCAGAGGATCCATAGAGATATAGATCCTTATGTCTATAATCAGAGACTTTCAAGCAGCAAGCCAGCAATGGACCCAACAGATTGAGATTCCACAAGGCTATCATTATGGCACAGATTATAACACCCTCCACATGATACCAAATCCAGGGTATCAAGGCACGCGAGATTTCAATCCACAGATGGGTTAGCAAGTACCGAGAAATTCGAATCCGCAAGCTGACGAGTTGCTGCTCAAGGTGACCAAGATGATGAAGAGTCAGTTTGGTCTAAAGCCAAAAGGAATGACTTTTTTGTACAAACGCCCATATCCAGAATGGTATGATTTGGTCACCCTCCCTACAAATTACAGGCCCTCAGAATTCACCAAGTTCACTAGTCAAGATGGCACAAGCACAATAGAACATGTCAGTCGGTATCTTACATAATTGGGCGAAGCATCAGTTGAGGATGCCCATCGAGTTTGTTTCTTCTCCTTGTCCCTGTCAGGGCCGGCCTTTACTTGGTTCTCATCACTACCAGTCAACTCCATTGCTAATTGGGCTAACCTGGAGAAGAAGTTTCATACATATTTTACACTTGGACTGGAGAGAAGAAAATAACCGATTTGACAACCATGAGATAGAGGACTAATGAATCGGGCACTAAGTTTCTTCAGAGATTCCAAGAGACTAAGAATCTGTGTTTCTCAGTTGAGCTTGACAGATGATCAGTTAGCTGCTTTAGCTGTCCAAGGAATGTTGCCGATGTGGAAAGAGAAGCTGCTGGGACAGGAATTTGACAACTTGGGTCAATTGGCTCAACGAGTGGTAGCACTTAATAGCCAATTCCTAGAGCATACGCAGAGATACCCTAATTCCAGAAGAGTACTTCAGTAGCCGATGCTTACGATCCATATTTAGTCAATGATGGCTATGAAGATGAAGAAGAAGAGGTCGCTGTAGCTGAATGGAATTGGGGCAAGAAGATAGTGATGGTGCCAAATCCTTGGGGAAGAGGAGTTGAGGAGAGTTATGACTTTGATGTTACCAAATCAGACAAGCTCTTCGATTTCTTGCTTGAGAAGGGGTAGATCAAGTTGCCCGATGGTCATGTCATGTTGCCCCCTGATTAGTTGAAGAACAAGAAGTTCTGCAAATTCCATAACGCTACTTCTCATTTCACTAATGAATGCAGAGTCTTCAGGCAGCATATACAGAGAGCTATTCAACAATGGAGGCTCAAATTATATACGCCTCGGAAGATGAAAGTCGATGATAATCCTTTCCCAGGAGATCAACACATGGTTGATGCTAGGTTGTTCAAAGGAAAAACCAAGGTCCTAACATCGACCAAATCGAGAGAAGCTGGAACAGTCGATCCCAAAATACAAATATCGGCTAATGAGTACAGAGAGATTAGAAGACACCGTGCCAAACAAAAGAGCTGATACGAGTAGGGGAGGACATTGAAAGTAGAGACGTCAAAGCCACGGTCACATCTCGAATTCTATTCAATAAATGACAGCGGCAGAAGGAAAAGGATTATCAGCATTGGTTAAAAGATCAAGCATACCAGCATCAATTAGAAGAAGAGAAGTATGAAAGGGAACAAGCTAAATTATATTGGAATTGTCCTTTCTTTAGACATTGCTGGAATGAAGGTTTGAAGTTGCCTACCAGACATGACTGTCTAGAATGCTGCAATCGATATTGGGAGTATAGGTAATCTCGAACCAACCGCCGGTCTATCCATGCTCAAGATGCATATCATTATAACAACATGGGTCGGCGCTTAAAAAACAAAAGTGTTCATGATCAATTGGGGAAAAGAGTCATTGGACAGAACTAGGGCTGATCATAAAGTGGAAGGCGCTGAAAGAATATACACATGGTAGGAAGGCCAGTGGTGCCTAGGAGATTTGACGAGAAGCCAAAAGAGGAGGGTGTAGCGCCTAAGGAACAGAGAAATAGAACAGGCTCAGGCACTCGATAAAACTCAAGTATGGCATATCAAGCAGATATCTGATAAAAGGCAACCATCAGCTAATATCCAAATGGCTTTTCTATTACCATCAGAATTTAGAACTTCGGCAGATCAGGAAGTTTATTCAGACTTCGATGAGTCAGAGTATGAAGAGATGGTTGCCAAGTTGACAGTCATGCATAAATCGATATTTGACAGACCAGTCAAACATCGACACTTGAAGGCATTGTATATGAAATGTTTTATTGATGGAAAGCCGATGAGCAAGATATTGGTGGACAGAGGTGCATCTATCAATCTTATGCCTTATACTACTTTTCGTAAGCTTGGCAAAGGACCAAAAGATCTGTTGGAAACTGACATGATGCTTAGAGACTTTAGAGGTAACACATCTAAGACCCGGGGGGCAATAAATGTCGAACTGATAATCGGGAGTAAAACTCTGCTCACCACATTCTTCGTTATTGATGGGAAAGGATCATACAGTTTACTCCTCGGTCATAATTGGATTCATGCAAATTGCTGCATACCATCGACCATGCATCAGTGTGTGATTCAATGGCATGGAGATGATGTCGAACTGGTTCGTGCTGATGAGTCCGTAAGAATCGCGACATCCGATCCAGTCTTTTGGGAACTAGGAGATTTCGAGTGTTTTTCTAGGTAAGACATGGGAAGGAGGCTTCATTAAAATCAGCAATGAAAGCCAACAGCCGATGCAAGCGATCGGCTCTGAGAGTTGTTTTAGTAGAAAAGTCATAGCTTCACGTCGGCCGTTGGATCAAAGGAAAATGAGTATTAAGTCTTGGAGATGGGTTTAGGCCGACGTACGTGAAGGCTGAGTTGAAGTGTAAATGTGATTCAGAGTTAATGGATTTCTTAAAAGAAGTTCTATTTTGCTTAATAGAACGCTTGACCTAGGGTTGATTACTCATCTGACCTTTTATATTGAAAGTTCTATGGGACATTATCCTAGCGTCTGATCAACACTTGGTAGCCGATTCATTCTCGGCTCTAGTAGCCGGTACCAGGAGGGTATCGCCTCTAGTTCAAAAATGAAAATCTTCAAAGGCAATAAAAGCTGATATGATATGTATCGCCTATAGAGCAAAAAAAAAGAAACAAAAGATAGAAACAGTCATACACAAGAGCATTGTACCAAGGTGCATCCACGGAAGGAATAGGAGTCTTTGTTCATCAGGGTTACCCTAAGTACAAACTATTCAAAGACCTTGTTCACCACATCCCGCGCGGATGTGATGTCCACTATGGCCTCCGCTGCCATGATGAATTCTTTGAGCAGGTCTTCGTGCTCCTCAGGGCCATCACCAATCGGGAAACCAACCTCCATAGTATGAAGATTGTGCTCGGTCTAGACTTGCGCTGTAGTTAGAGCCATTGATGTGTGTGGCAAACGCCATGAAGGGCAATCTCCTGGACACGGGTTGGGATATCTTGGAGATGAATGTCGGTGGAGGAACCCCGGGCATTGATGGCGTCCACAGCTGCGTTCACTGCCAGTTGGAGAGATTCCAACTGTGCTGTCAGGGCTGACAATCACGAAACAAGGAAAACATCAAAATAAGAGTAATAAAAATCAGAGTAAGAGGCCTTCATGGAATTCATCTTACCCACCACCATGGCATCTAATTCGGCCAGTTGTGCTCGGACGGCACTGGCCACCGCCTCAGCCACATAAAGGGCGGCATGGGAAACCCCGAGGTGAATCTCTAGTTAGCCATTCTCCCAAGTTGCCTTAGAGTAATGATTTTGAGCTATCCTCCACTCATTAAGATAGTGCCAGGGCGTCGTCGCCATTGTAGGAATCAGAAGAATCCGACGATGAGGCCGACACAGAAGATGCGGCGTCAGAGGGCCCGCCGGCCCTAGGAAGAGGACAGAAACTATCATTCACAACAAACCTACAGGTGAGTCAGAACTATTCATCATCATGAACAAGAAATGTTGACCTCACCTCATGCGTCGGAGACGCTGGCTCATTGGCATACTCTCCTCCAGAAGTTTCTCCACTGCACGCTTACCTCGGTTATCTTTGCTGCCTATGGAAGAATGATTGGATCTACGAAAGGGAGAAAGAGAACCGCTATAGGGTTTTAACAGGCAGAGAAGAGCGAAGAAACAGTTGCTAGTAAGGATATATTCGAGGCTGAAACCACCAACCGGTATTTGAAGACTTGAAGCAAAGGGACGGGCGCCTCAAGACGTGTAAAAGACAACAGCAATTAATGGAAGGCGAAGCACCAATTCACTAGTGCCGATGGAAATACAACACTGAGCAACTAAAAGGCAGGAAATCGAAGGGTTCTCTTAATAAAAGCCGTGTTTTTAGACTTAAACCGAAGGGCCTAGATCGGCTATATCAAATCGGCTCTTTTGCCGAAAAAGCAAGCCTAAGCAAAAGTAATGCGCATAATGCCAAGATAGGAAAATTATCTGTTAAATGTCGCCTATTACAAACTACGGGCTGAGGAAAACCCTACCTACTATATCATCGGCCAAGGTATTAAAAGCTACAGAATTGGCGACACTCATGAAATCCTCGACCAAGCACTCCTGCTCCCTAGGGTATGCTGTGACTAGAAAACCATGGGGAAGAAGCTAAAGATTTTGGCCCGGACGGGCTTAGCAGCAACCAACGCCGTGGCAGCGCCATGACGGACGCCATGGAGAGCAACCTCCCTGACACAATTCGGAATGTCATGCAAACGAACCACCAAAACAGCGCCCCTGGCATTGACAAATCCCACCACATGATCCGCAGCTGATCGAAGGCTCTCCAGTTGAGTAGATAGATCTAAAAGATTCAAAGGGGAGGTGATCAGAGTCTTGGAGAAAAAATTGAAAAGAAACAGAGGTTACGACAGGTATCTCACCTACAATTCTGGCCTTGGCCTTGGCCAACCTATCCTCCACTGAATCGACCACAGGAGGTGATCGACATCGAACCATGGCCAGGGCCGATTCTACGAGGGATAGACACTCAGCGAGACTCTAGCCATGTCAATCAATGGAGGCAAGCAGATCATCATTATCAATCCACCTCATCTGATGGCAAGGGGGCTGGCAGCAAGTCATCGATGAGGAAGGCCTTGAAGGCCGAATGGAGTCGGCCTTGTTCCCTGAGGCAGCAGAGGCATCGTGGGATATACCCTCCTAATAATGAAGGCACTGACTGCGATGATGTAGATCCGATGAAGACCTTCTTAGGAAGCCTCTTGCTGTTCTCCATGATCTATGACCTACGGGAAAGTAGGAACTATGCTAAGGGTGCAGAAGGTTTGGGGCAAAGTGAGTTATCCTTAGATCAACTGCCGAGACCCATTTATATAGCCCAGGAAGGCGAGAAGATAGATTTTCGCTAGGGGTGTGAGTATGGAATCAGAAACAGAAGCAGGAACGGCACTCTGGAAGTTCAGGAGACGGATAACGGAAGGGTAACAAATTCGAACTTATCGTTTCCCCAAACTACAAAGCATCGTGGGACGAATACAAAGAATCTACATTGACTAGAGATCTACCCACCAAGGCCTCTTTGGATTGAAGGGAGTCCGGATCCCCATAAGGTCGAGGGTCATTCGTGAACCAAGTCACATCAGGCCCATTGATAAGATTGTGCAAGAGAAAGGGAAGAGCCGCCTGTCTAGCAAATACCCAGCTAATTCCTCTGATGACTAGGAAACCGCTGGAAAGAAGCTTTGGCTTTCCCAATAGGCATTTGATGGAACAAACAAGGGGAAGATGTCCATGTATTCTAGCCTTCACAAAACACTAAAACAACTTTGTGAGCATGGAGAGAAGACTCAGGTGATATCATAAGAATTCTTCTAACTACGATGGCTAGGTCTTCTTGCTCAACGAAACGCTAGAATAAGTGACACAATTACCCCTTGCACAAGAATTCTTCTAACCGCTGAAGATCTGCATAGCAAAGGGATAAACCATGGAGGATCCAGCTGGGATAGGAGACACCCAAGGAGGCAGATAAAAGCGAAACATGGCTGAATTGTTGAATTTACTCTCACTAGGGTCGGATAACCATTTTATAGCCAGGCTTGGAAGGATGAGTCTAAACGCCCGTGGAGCAATAATGCTCTGAAAAAGTTTTGAAGCATGGGCTCATGGTTTGATATGGACGGCGATGAATAGTAGACCCCAAGATTCCTCACCCGTGACTACGGGCCTATCGGGAGCACGTACATGGTAATTTTGGAACAAAAGTTCTTTTGTCCCAAAATTGGGGGGCATGTGTTTACACCAAAATTTGGAAGGAGGGTCACAGAGACCCAAAAGCTCCCAGGATCATATCATCAAGGGATCAGTTGCAGGCGGATTAGAAATAGCTGATTCAGACATGAAATCTAGGAATTGGCTTTCTTCGGATAGCGCCAGCAGATAACGACAAGGCTACGATCAACGCCAGGATGAAAACATGTTGGACTCTACAAAAAGGGAAAGATTAGAGTCTAAGTTATCTTAAATTAGGAATATTTTCATTTTTATGCCAAAGTCTGTAACAAATCATGCTAAAATAGGATTCATATTTAGGCTCCTGTGTATAAATACCAAACCCCAACTATTGTAAGAAGGGACCAATCAATCAAATATAAGTCAATTACTTTTTTCGGCTCCGGCCACCCCTTAGGAGTAGGAATAGAGTAGATCTCAGCGAGTACGGCTGCATTAATCCGGTCGACCTCCTACTGCTTGTTGTAAGTACCAGTCATGGTTTATACCTCTGTTCATATGGCTGCATCGATCCGATCGACCCCCACTGCGGCTCTGGTATAAGCTAGTTATCGACTCTTGCCTAATTCAAGTATGGCCTGTGTGATTCTGCCTCACACCCCACTGCTTGAATTAGATCGAGGTCAAGTTATTGGCTCTACCTTTGAATGGCAGTCTTTCGTAGATTCATTAAGTTACCGATATTGCTTATTGCTTTCATTGTTTATCTAATTACAGCAATATTACTCTGCCCGATTGAGATTGATGTGGATCGGCCTTATATCTTATTTAACCCATCGTTTGCTAATCTTAAACTGATCTAATCTACATCTTAAACGACGAGTTATGTTTTTATCGGCTATTTTATATCAATCTTAATCGTGTATAGCATGCGGTTAAGGCATGTTCGATCTTGAGTAGATCTATTAGTTAGCGAGAACCGTTCCATGGCCCGTCATCATGGCATGTGGGATTCTGCCTCTCACCCCACTATTGGCACCATGGAGTGGGGATCGTTAGTTGATAGATCCGTTCCTGAGAATGCATGACCTTAACTATGCGCTATGCCTGAATCGGCTGTTTAGACGATATCAAATGCTTTCATGAATAGTTCACATCACGAGATCGTTGAAGTAGAGATAAGTTGAAAGATGTGTTAGCCCCATGATCTTGTTATTGTATTACAGCCTGCATGATTCTGCCTCATGCCCCACTGATATTAGTAATGAGTTAGGGTCATCGAGTCTATTGTTGTTTCTACGGCCTGCATGATTCTGCCTCATGCCCCACTGGTCATGGCGATAGATGAGATATAACATGTTCATTAGATTTATCTTTATTAGATGGTTGAGCGATGTTGAATTGTTTCTTTACATAAACAGGAGTTCGGTTACTTGTAATCATTGGCTCAGTATAAACCAATCATCATCGATTTCTTATTGTCATTTATTGATGTTTGCTTAAATAATATTTATTCTGAATGATAACCGATTCTTCTTCACACAACCCCATGAACTATAACTGACTTATTCTCATGAATATACTAAGATCGGCTATTTAGCCGATTTCCTTCCATATCGTCTCTCATAGCCGTACTTTCGGAACTGTCTGGCAACATCGGCAAGTTCCGCCCTTAATTACTGATGAACTTTCTCTCCTTGTCAATTGCAGGGTTAAATTGACTGGCACGCCTCGGGAGGATTGCGTAGGATTCGACCGCCCCTACACAGAAGCTCGGCGGATCTGCTCCATCGAGCGGACCCTTCTGGCTTGGTGCGTGTGTTCCTCGGCACGGGACGAAATTCTGTGTCGATAGTAACCATCGCCCAAATTAGGATTGGGGTTTTGCTTTAGATCAGTCTGTATTTAAAACAGTCATTGTTATCATCGGTTTGTGAGACCTTAACTTTGAGTTCTTAATAACCGTCGGCTCTCAAAAAATGTGCGGTGAAGGTCCTGGCGGTGATAACACAATATGTTCTAGTGTTGTCTCCTAAAACCGTTTTTTTGGTAGTGGCAATTTGAAGTATTTCATATCATTGAGCATAGGAGTCTAGGACAGAAATATATTTTTAGTGAGAAAGATGTGTTGAATAGTAGCGCTAGAACTAAAAAAAGACAATGCAATAGAGCCCCAAGAATGAATGGTGCCCATCGTATTAGTTTATTTCAGTTCATAATGTTATCTTGATTTGTGAAGAATGCATGGCATTCTTAATTTATGTAAAATTAAGGAATGTGGTCAAAGTGGTGTGGAATTGTAAAGTGATGATATATAATCTCTTTGGTTGTCAGACACTCTTTATTTGACAATATTTTTCTATCCTCGATGCTCTACATATTGCTTGAGCATTTCCAATGGATATCGTTATCTGTGTTCTTTATTTTATATATCTATTATATCCTATTAATTTAGGCTAGTAAGATTTATAGCATTATTTGGCCTTTTCTTAGCATATTTTTCTAGATCGCCACTGCATGTACATATGCATCACTGCTGGATTTAGGTTCTTTGTCGAGTGTCTGACGCACTCGGCAAAGGCCAAATTACACTCAGCAAAGAACACGTGGCAAAAAATTGATCGGCAAAGCCCTCTTTGCCGAGTGTCTTTTATCTGGCACTCGGCAAAGGCTTTGCCGAGAGCCCCGGGGGCACTCGGCAAAGAAAAGCGATCGTCACGGCGCCGGCTCCGTTGATGATCGCTTTGCCGAGTGCCAACCCTGCAGGCACTCGGCAAAGATTTTTTATTTTTTTTAAAAAAAATTCTTTGCCGAGTGCCCTCTATCCAGCCCTCGGCAAAGATGTTTTATTTTTTTTCTAAAAAATTCTTAGCTGAGTGCCCCTTACAGACGCTCGGCAAAGTTTGAATTTTTTTAAAAAAAAATTCTTTGCCGAGTGCCCTCTGGCCGGCACTCGGCAAAGTTTGAATTTTTTTTAAAAAAATTCTTTACCGAGTGCCCTCTGGCCGACACTCGGCAAATGTTTGAATTTTTTTAAAAAAAAATTCTTTGAGAGTGTCATGGTCATGGCATTCGGCAAAGCTGGAAAAATGGTTTTCCGAGCGCCCATTTTTCCAGCTTTGCCGAGTGCTGTGACCATGGCACTCGGCAACGGGGTCCTTCGCCGAGTGCAACACTCGGCAAAGTGACCCAAAACAGCAATTTTTAATTATTTTTATATTCCATCATAACAAATAAATTCATACAAACATATATCTCATTCATCACATATATATCTCATCCATCTACACATTCATCCGCACATATCACATCCATCACAATGTATATCACATATATAATAATAAGTGCTCAAGTCCATCTAAATAAATCTACAAGTCCATCAAAGTCTACAAGTGCATCACAAGTATATCACAAGTCCATCACTAAGTGAACAACAAATGAAAAAAATACAACGTACACTCATCTCGGCCACTGCGACTGTGGTGAAGGCCCAGCTCCATCATTCGGATGTGCATGAGGTGGATTATTCGAACCACCGTCAGATGCAGACTGCACAAAGGAGAAAAGATTACATGTGAGACAAGATTATTTGGATAGCTAATCTAGGAAGGTAGAGGCAATACAAGCGAAAGTAAAAAAACTTTCATACTCATAGGAGTAGCTGGAGCTGTAGGATGCGGAGGCAGAGGTGGAACCAACAGCCCAGCTGGCAGAGAGAAGCCCACACGTTGCCCAAGCCCTTGTAGGAACTCCGTAATATCCGTCAACCTCTGCGCCTGGGCCTGCCGCTCGGCCTGCTTGGCCTCTTGCTTGGCCTCTAGCTGGGCCGCCATCCTCTGGTGCCTAGCCTCCAGCTCCTGACGTTGCCACATTTCTTGTTCTAGCTGGGCCTACAATATTTCACTCCAATGTTTCAGTAATGCAAAAGCTAATTAAGGTGTGTAAAGATCAATGGATGACGAGTAAAACAGGAATTAACCTCAAGTGCATCGACCTGGTGCTGTGCAGCGGTCGGCGTGTGCAAATGGTCGGGCTCTCGCTCGTGCTTCGTGCTCAGATCTAGGAGAGAGAGGGAGTAGAGGCCGTGTCGATGATGCCGTCACCAAGCCAGAATCGCCCATGCTTCTTGCCTTGCACCGCCCTCATGACGGCCTCTCCATCGAAGTCTTGGGTGCTCGGATCATGGTCTAGCCCATGGAACGACCTCGCCACCTTAGTGTACTCACTGATACGGGAGTGGATGCTCGGGTTCGTGTATGCCTCGGGCGGGTCCTCCAGGTTGAAGGAGACATCAGATGTCGCCTTGCCCTTGTGGGCCATACACCATGCCTAGAAGTTCGAGCAAGCCTAGCCACTATGTGACGCCGACTGCGAGAAAGACAGCACGATGATTATAAATCAGGCAGAACTGAGCGTCACAATAGATAAATGAATTCGCGTACCCATGCTTGTTTGTATCCGACGAGGCTGTAGCTGCCTTGATGGTGTGCTGGACCTTGCATCTGCAAACGATGGTCCTAGGCATCCCTGTGCATCTTGAGGTACTCCTCCGTGAACCACCTCTCCACCATCATCGTCCAGCACTCGGGATATGCTTGGCACCACTAGGAAATCATCTACGTGTCATCAAGTATTGGACATATAAGAAGATCAAATGAAACCAACTTAATCTCAAAATGAATCAATATTGATGTTCTTCATTTACCTCAAGGTACTGCTTCCGGGTCAGCTGCATCTCTCTTGCGTCTTTCTTGGTTTTCCTCTCTCCAAGCTTCGACCCATAGTAGGTTACGATGGCCTGGATGCATGCCTCAGTGATGCATATCGGTGATGAGTTTTTTACATGCTTTGGTAGTCACCTGCTCCGCTCTGGCCTCAAATCCCTCCTTGCATCTGTAATAAGTCTGCATACAAAAGTGATGTATCCATTCATTATTTCAAGAAAAGTCTAATGAATGCGACATATTGAGCAATGTTGTGCGAGTGAGACTTACCCAAAACTCTGCCTTCACCCACGCCAGCCTTGTTGGGGTACTCCGCATCGAGGGCGACGACGTAGTGGTCAAACGAGTAGGCTAGCTCCAGTCTTCGATGCGTACGTGACAATGTCGGGGAAGTGTTGCCTGCATAGAAGACCTAGGATGCCGTTGACTAGTCGTGCGCTACCACCCAACACAACCACCTAGTTCCTGCACAAGTGATTAAGAAAAAATATTAGTTTTTTCATCATATCATATGAAGTAGTGGTGATAACATATAAAGTTACTTATTTTTGGCCTTCGGGGCGAATCACTGGGCGTTGGTGAGAAAGCGGAACCTGTGGGAGGCTCACGAGACCTCACAAGTAGACACTCGAAGATGAGTTAGAGGAAGCGGAACCCTGTGCCTATCGTCTCCCCCACCTCCTCCTCCTCCTCGTCTGTGCCTCATATGGGAGGTGCACAATCAAACTGCTGCATCAGCAAAAAGCAGTCGGGTGGAAAGATCTTCTCCAACTTATAGAGCAACATGAGTGCTGCTTTTTCCAAGTCATCAATGATGGTCCGAGAGAGCTCCTTGGCACAAAGCTGGCGGAATAAGTAGCTCAACTCTGCCAGCACTTGCCAGACATGCTCCGGGACATAGCCTCGAACCATCATCGGAAGAAGCCGCTCAATCCATATGTGGTAGTCATGACTCTTCATCCTGTTGACTCGCAGAGTGCCTAAGTTTACTCCCCTCTTTAGATTCGCTGCATACCCATCAGGGAACATTAGCATCTAGATCCATTCAAGTACTTCCCTCCTTTGGTCCTTTTTCAAGACGAAATCGGCCTTAGGCCTTCTCTAGGTCTTGCCACGACTAGGAGGCTGCATCTCTTGATTTGGTCTATCGCACAACATTGCTAGGTCCACTCTAGCCTTAGGGTTGTCCTTAGACTTTTTAGTGTCCATGAGTGTTGCCCAAAGTGCCTCGGCGACATTCTTTTCAGTGTGCATTACATCAATGTTATGTGGTAGAAGAAGGTCATCGAAATAGGGGAGCCTCGTCATGCCCGAGATATGAGTCCACATATGTTGCTCACCATATCCCACAAACCACCTTCTTCATTGGACACGAGAGCATCTATATGAGCATGAACCTCGGCACCAGTCATCATCCGCGGTGCAGGGTTTGTCACTTTAACACCTTTCGTAAAGTTTTTTATGTCTTGTCTGAATGGATGGCCAAGAGGTAGGAATTGACGATGTCTGTCGAACGACGAATACTTGCCACCCTTCTGCAACCAAATGAACCTCACATCTTCCTTGCATATTGGGCATGGGAACTTCCCATGAACACACCAGGCGCAGAATATCCCATATGCCAGGAAGTCATGCAGGGAAGTAGTGGTACCAAACATGCATTTTGAAGGTTGTCTTTATAGCTCGATCGTATGTCCATACCCTTTTGTCCCAAGCATGGACCAATTCATCAAACACGGGCTCTATGAACACACCCATATTACTCCCTGGGTGTCTAGGAATTATCAACAACAAGAATACGTGATGTCATTGAAAGGAGACACCGGGGGGAGATTAAGGGGGATAACGAAGACGGGCCAACATGTGTATGGGGTAGCCATCATTCCATAAGGATTGAACCCATCTGTTGCCAGCACAACACGTACATTACGAGCCTCATCTGCTTTGTCATGATGTTTGTCATTAAAGCGAATCCAAGCTTCACCATCGGATGGATGTACCATTTTTGTTAGGATTGTACCAGTTTGCCATTTTTGTGCCATGTCATCTGTTTTGTGGATTCCTCGGTCATGTATAGTCATTAGATCCTCGGTAGGAACGGAAGGTACCGTAGGATTTTCACGGGGATCGTAAGTTGCCTCTTCTAGCCATCATCAGAGTCTACCTCTAGGTACCTAGAGGATTTACACTTTGGACAGAACTTTGCATGCTCGTGTTCTTTCCTAAATAGGACACACCCTCTTCGGACAAGCATGTATCTGCTCATACGACATCTTAAATGCACGAAGGAGTTTCTGTGACTCGTACATGCTCTTTGGCAGAATGTGGCCCTTCAGGAAGTAGGATGCCAATCACGGCCAACATCTTATCGAAGCCTTCTCGACTCAAGTTTAACTCGGACTTCAACCCCATTAAGCATCTAATGGCATCCAGTTGAGACACCATTGACTGATCATGAAGGGGATTTCTGTGCCGAGTCTATCATGTCATAGAACGCCTATGCGGCTGCCTCCATCTCCTCCTTCTCATGTCCCTCATCGAACTGTCCTTGGTGAAAGTCATCTAACATGTCTGCTACCCCAGCATCAGCATCAAAAGCCTCCACCCGTGGTCTCACCACCTCCTCTCCTCATATGATGGGCTTCACCATAGTGGACCCACCAGGTGTAGTCTAGGCGTAAATCCATTCTTCACAAGATGTTTACCCATTTCCACCTCGTTTACCCTTCTTCTATTTCCACATTTGCTGCAGGGACATAAAACTAGGCAATGTCCTTTTACAGCCTTGCCAAATGCACTGTTCAAGAAAGCATTGGTCTTGTTCATCCATTCCATGGTGTAATCACTCTGACTTCTTCGGCCTGTGTACATCCACTGAACGGTCATCCATCCTCTAACATATGTATCAGCGAGTAATGTAACCATCAATTGTATCTACATGGTGTTCCTACTACTATCTAATAAGTGAGGATAGGTCCTAATCCCACCCGTGGATGCAGTAGATGAGGTTAGTTTCCATGCTCTACTCCTATCCGAGACAGAATTTTGGCAGCACCTCCCGCTGTTCTCCAGATACACGTCCTGCCAAAAAAGAGTGTGTATCCAGAGAACAACAGGGAGGTGATGCCGAAACTCTGTCTCAGACTAGAGGAGACCATGGAAACTAACCCATATACGCATCTGCGGGCTGTCTAAAAATATGGACAATCCAAAACAGATACTGGTCATAGATATGCAATGATCTATATACCTCCAATCAGTATCTCTTTCGAATGGGAGACGCCTAACTGGGTTACGCGATCTACGGCCATGATACGGAAAGAGGGGTTATACTTAGGGTGGCGGCGAAGTCAGGCTAGCAGGGCCGTGGCGGGTCGGTGCAGTGGCGAGGCGACGCGGTGTAGGCAGACCGGCACGGCGATGGGAACTTTGACTCGGCTCCGACGGGCTCTTCTCTACAAAAATGGAATAAAATACTATCATTTAAAAAAAATCGGCAGAACCTCCCCTGCACTGGTGAGGTTTCCAAAACCTACAAAAAACAACGGCATGATGGCCGACAAGCACATATGTCTCAACAAAAGCCATGTAGTTTGGATATCAATCCATACAGAAGAATATATCTAAGTAGTACCACTACTTCTACTACTACTTTCACTATTGCTACTACTACTACCACTAGTTCTACTACTACTACCCCTACTTCTAATACTACTACTACCACTAGCACTACTACTACAACTAATACTACTACAACTATCACTACCACGACAACAACAAGAGAGAGGCCATACCAGACGGGCACCGGGGGTCGGGGTCGGGCGGCGTCGGGGTCGAGGTTGGGGTCGCCAGAGTCGGGAACGAGGTCGAGCACGGGCGGCGTCGGGGCTGGCGGTCCACGGGGCACGGTCGGGGGCAGGGCCGGCTCCTACTCCTCCTCCTCCTCCTCCTCGCCTCCCCCCCCCTCCTCCTCCTCCCCTCCTCCACCCGCCGGCGTTGGCGGGCCGGTGTGGGCGGGCCGACGTGGGCGAGCTGGCCACGCTCGGCCACACGCAGGCACGGGGGTGGGGGCGGGGGCAGGCGCCGACGCGCGGTGCGGGGAGGGGCTGCGGCGGGCGGCACGCGGCGTGGGGAAGGGCGGCTGCGCCCGGTATCAGATATCACATGTGGAGATGTCTTGGTTTGTAAGCATCGTAAGTTTCATGAATTTCGGACTTTGTTTGCTTTTTATAGAATTTAAAAACACTTCGCACGCAAGTTCGCGGTCATATTTCGTGAACAAGATGTCCGAAATTTCGGGTCCGTTCCTGGATGTGGCCTCACACTACACTCAGTAACATGACTATCATTTTTTGAATCATTAAATTCCATTATTCACACCACGTGCAGTTCAAATTTATATTTTTCGAAAAAATTCAAGTAAACGAAAAAATTAACTAAATATATCAAAAAGCAAAAAAAAATCCTCAAATTCTAACGAGAAGTTCCTGGTACTTAAAAAGGGCTGCACAAAAAATTTGGAGGCCAAAAACAAAAAAAATTGCCGAGCGCCGGGGCATGGCACTCGGCAAAGGGGGTCTTTGCCGAGTGCCAAGAATAAGGCGCTCGGCAAAGAGGTTTTTTGATTTTTTTTTTTAGAAATTTCCTCTTTGCCGAGTGCCTTCACAGGGGAAGGCACTCGGCAAAGGTATTTAAAAAAAAGTTATTTTTTAATTTCTATCTTTGCCGAGTGCCGAATCAGTGAGCACTCGGCAAAGACATTTCAAAAAAAAATTAAAACTTTGCCGAGCGCCTGTGTCAGGGACACTCGGCAAAGTATTTTCCAAAAAAAAATCTTTAGCCGAGTGTCCTAACAGCAGGCATCGGCAAAGAAGGACGTGACCGAACACCGTTACGCGGGGCAGCCTATGCCGAGTGTCGATCTTTTGTCGAGAGCCTGGCACTAGGTAAAGAAGTACTTTGCCGAGTGCCCTTTTTTATCGAGTGCTCGGCACTCGACAAAGAATTCTTTGCCGAGTACAATTCTTTGCCGAGTGCGATACTCGACAAAGAAGGTCTTTGCCGAGTGCTCGATTTTTAACACTCGGCAAAGCAGTTTAGCACTCGGCAAAGAACCCGTTTCCCGTAGTGCATGTGTATAGTAAACTTATATACGTAGCGTGTCATATCCCGACCACCACCACTCACCCGGGACGTAGAGAAGGGAAATGACGATAAAGGGAAAAGGCCACGGAGGTTAGCTAATGACAACAATAATTAAAAAGGCTAAGCACCTTTACCCCGTACAGGTACTGTTGCTGGGAGCTGACGAATTGGCGATGATGATGACGAGACGGCGATAATGCATGTGGTGTGGTCGACTGATGCTGGTTGCCATTGCATTGCCCCCACATGCAGCTAGCTAGCTAATAGCGTGCATTGCCATGAATGTTCGTTTCTCTTATAATTTATTTTTTTCAGCTTGTTTTTTTAGTCGGAACAGTATTTTTTTCTCACAATAAATCAATCGGAACAATGTTTCAACTTGTTTTTTCAGCGAAGCGAGCGGAGCCTATATTGCTGCCGATGGATCTATGGAGTTTGTTGTCGCATCGTGGGATTATTGTACTTGATCGCCCTTGCTCTTCCCCGCACCTCAAGCTACCTGCTTTATTTCCTTAAATCTTCTCCAACCCAACCCCCATCCATTAGCCCACGGGGGCCTTGCCCTTACCTTGCTTCAATCTCACTTTATTAGTAGCTAGCTAGAGTGCCTGGCCTCTCTCTCTCTCTCCCATTCGATCTTGCTCGCAGAGAGTGAGACAGACCACTGCTGGTTGCTACTTTATTTTTCTCCCCTTTTATTTAGTTACAAGCTATAGTTTCTTCAGCTCCACTTTTAATAAGATCGCAGTCGGTCTGTTATCTCTAGCTTAAGTCTCAAGCATCGAACTGCCTTCTGAGAGTTGAGCCGAGCTGCTGAGATAGCGAGCCAACCGTCGCTTTTAATTTATATCGCCCGCCAGGCCGTCTCATCATCATTGTTTCCATCACCTGCCGCTAACTGGCGGCTGCTGCCTGCTCTGCGCCCTGCGGTACTAGTCTTGAAGAAACTGATCCATGATCTGATCCCACAGCACAAGCAACGGTCGATCGCGCCGTCCGGGCGGTGGCAAAGAGCAGCTTAGAGCGTGTTAATTAGTTGCCCGGCCAGCAGCCGCCGCCCTCGATCCATGGGGCGCGAGGCGGCGGCGACGAGGCCCAAGCTGCGGAGGGGCCTGTGGTCGCCGGAGGAGGACGAGAAGCTCTACAATCACATCATCCGATATGGCGTTGGCTGCTGGAGCTCAGTCGCAAAGCTCGCAGGTATGTACTGTATAATTGTGTATTACTTCAATCAATTCAATATAATAGTCACTTGACTGGCATTATATATATTCAGCTAATTATTCATTATTAGTCTCTTCTCTTGCACAATATATAGTATGTATACGATGCTTATTAATAATTGGCTTCATATATAATCACCTGCTGTTGCCTCAGCGCGATCTTGCATTTGATATATACTCATGGTTTGGTGTAGGCTTGGAGAGATGCGGCAAGAGCTGCAGGCTGAGATGGATCAACTACCTGAGGCCTGACCTCAAGAGGGGCAGCTTCTCCCAGCAGGAGGAGGATCTCATCATCAGCCTCCACAAGATACTAGGCAACAGGTAAATTAGTACACAACACGCATGGCATGCATCATGCATTTAAAACGTAACAGCTTCCTTCTTTGCTGGAGTACTTAGCAGGGGCAGGCAGCCAGCCACAACCCACACTTGCTGATTTATTTTAGTGTTGCACTTGAAATCAACAATGGCAATCTCACTCAGTTTGTTATGACAGCCACATACTACACACATACATGTAAGCACACATGCATCATGTGAATATACATGTGATTGTACGTGATCCATCAGGTGGTCCCAGATCGCATCGCAGCTGCCGGGGCGGACGGACAACGAGATCAAAAACTTCTGGAACTCGTGCATCAAGAAGAAGCTCCGGCAGCGGGGCATCGACCCCGCCACCCACAAGCCGCTCAACAACGACGACGTCGTCGCTGCGGACGACAACGCCGTGGCGCCCCATCGTCATCAGGACGACAAGCAGCTCGCCTCATCAACCGACGACCACTGTTTCGCCGCTATGGGCGCCGCCAGCAGCGACGACCCTCTCGCGCCACACTCCCCGACCGTCAGCTTCGACCCACTGTACGTGACCAACGTCCCGGCAATGCAGCGGGCGGGCTCCTACGGCTCGTTCAGCCGGTCCGACAACCACCTCTGCGACTACGGCGGGGGCGGCGTGGACGTGGTCTCGGACGCCGCCACGACGTACAGCGCCGCCTACACAGGCGGCGGCGGCGACAGCAACGGCACCTGGACCTGCAGCGGCAATAATGTGGTCGGCGGCGAGCCCATGCCGCCGCGCATGGACATGTTCGGCTGCGATGCCGAGGGGGCGTACCAGTTCGACCCGGCCAAGTACAGCCCCTGGCAGCACCACGGAGCAGCGAGGCTCCATGGTCACAACGTCAGCGGCGGCGGCGCTGCGGGCTTCCCGATCCGGCGGGACCTCCCGGATTCCTGCTTCGACCTCGCCCGTAGCGCGCTGGAGGACGAGTTCAGCGTCGACTTCCTCTAGCTGACGACTCCGCCGACGCGCGCCGGCCGGCCGAGAGGTCGTTGATGCATGTCGTCGTCCAAACAGACCAACACTGACTCAACAGTCGACACTCGACAGACACACACAGATACACTTCATTCACTACTACCTCAGAAGATCACCCAACAAAAGACACTCCTGAAGCATCTTTGTCTGGCATGTTCGTTCGTTATTTTTCCCCCTTTCTTTTCATCAGGTCCGGTCCTACTTATTTGGACCGATCCATCAAGTTGTTTCATTAACACGTTGGTGGTATGGTATACTGCGTTTATAATAAGGGTTTTATATATATTATATATACACACCTCAATTATATTCATGGAAACCATATTTTGTCATTGGAATTAATTGGTACGGGCATCGCAGAGAAAACTCTTGCTTACCTGCTAACCCCAACCCGACGCCCCGACTGTGACCGGCCTCACCCCGCCGCCGCCGCCGCTGCCGGCGCCTCCCGCCTCTTCCTCCCCCTCCCTCTCCACCAACCCCTGCCTTCGCGGACGCCGGAACCGTGGCCTGCTCGTGCCGCCGCCGCCCGGGCGCCGGAGCCGCGGCTGCCACCGCTGGGGCACCTGCACAGGCCTCCTCGCTGCCCACGCAGCCGCTGAAGCCGGGGGCCGCCACCGAGCCCGCCTCCTCTGAATCCGGCGCTGGGGCTCCTCCACGAGCTCCCTCGCCGCCCGTGCCGCCGCCGATGCCGGGCGCAGCCTCCCCGGCCGCCACCATGCCCACCCCCCGTCGGATTCTGCGGGGTGGGGGGTGGGGGGGGGGCGCTACTCTGTCACCGCCGCCATCGGGCTCTACCACCGATGCGCCGCCGCTAAGGCCGGACAACACCAGCGGGGGAACCTCCTTCGCCCAGCTCGAGACGCGGCTGACGGAGGATGAGTCGCTGGTCCTAGTCAAGGATTTCTTGGATGACGAGGACGACTCGGCATCCAGCTCGCCGCAGCGGCCTCCTCCGGTGTCCAGGCTTGACATCTTCCTCGTTCATTGCAGCTCCGGATGTCGCCTTTGTCCGAGCGTGCCAAGCCACGCCTCATCGTCGGAGGCTCTCACGACATCGCTGCTGTTGAGCGGAGCAAGCACCCCTGTCTGTGGGAGCCTGGCCAACCAACGTCGCCGGAGGCAGTGCACAACACTGCTACTGGTGCTGGCGTTGTGCACGGGCGGTGTAACCGCAAATCTCGCTGGCCACGGTCCGCGCCCCCAGCTGGTGCACGGCCTGCATGCTCGGCCCATGGATGGCCGTGTCCCCGCCCGCCAATGCCTCGGGCGTCGTGGACGGGGCTTCGCCCGCCAGCGCATCTCCGCTCCAGACGCCGATGGCTGGCATGAGGTCTTGTCGCAGGGGTCGTCAAGCAGTGCCGATGGGGCACGCCCCGCCCACACATCTGCAGGAAAACGATGATGATGTGGACATGCCTGACGTAGCCATCCACGATGCTGACGAGGAACCTAGTGTCAATACGGTACCTATGGCCTAAGTTAATAATATGTTTAGGAACACGCTAGCTGACGACACCGAGGATAACAATGACATTTCTCAGCTGCTACGTAATATAGAGACCGGATGTCTTAGTGAAAGATAGCTGAGAAAGCTAGAGAAAATGAGACTAAGATGGCAAAACACCATTGTATAGGAATTGTCCAATGAGCAAACTGGAAGCCGACATCATGCTGTTAGAGTTCAAATCGATAAACGGATTGAGAGATAAAGACTTCGATCAGTTGTTAGGTATAATAAGAAAAATGCTTCCAGAAAAAAAAATGAGTTGCCAGAAAAGACATACTTGACCAAGCAAATGATCTGCCCCATCGATCTCGAGGTTGAAAAAATCCACTGTGTTCCAATGATTGCATATTGTACCGTAGAGAAAAATACAAAGACTTGGACAAGTGCCCCAAGTGTGAAGCTCCACGGTACAAGGAAGGGCCGTCAAATGAGGGTATCAAGACCAGAGGAGGTCCCATAAAGGTCGTTTGGTATTTCCCTATAGCTCCCCGGGTGTATAGGCTGTTTGTATATGCAAAGTCAGTCAAGCTGTTACGCTAGGCATGGCGAAGAGCCTAAGAAAGATACAATGATGAGACACCCTGCCGATAGACATGACTAGAGGACTATCAATACTATGTTCTATAAGGACATCGATGGAGAGGTAAGGCATCTTTGGTTTGCTTTGAGCACAGATGGGATGAATCCTTTCGACCAGGTTAGAAGCAATCATAGCACCTGGCTAGTGACGCTCTGTATATACAACCTTCCACCTTAGGTCTGTATGAAGCGGTCGTACATCCAGATGCCACTACTGATCCAAGGGCCAAGACAACCTGGGAACGACATCGATGTGTTTCTAGAATCAGTGATCGATGAACTAGTGGAGATGTTTGAAAAGGGTGTGCCAATGTTTGGGACGAGTACAAAAAGGAACATGTCATGATCAAGGGAGTACTTATCGCTACAATCACCGACCTGCTAGGTCGAGGTTCGTTGTCCGGAGAGAAGACAAAAGGCTATACTGGATATGTCGAGTGCTTGGACGACACTGATGCGGTAAATCAGCCAAATAAGTCAAAGATAGTTTATATGGGACACCGTATGTTCCTACCTAAGGATCACCCTTACTACAGGAACAGAAAAGATTTCAATGATACTATTGAGAAACTCTTAGCTCCAAAATATCAAGACGGGCCTACGATACTTCGAGAACTCAACAAACTAGAGGTTGTCCTTGGGAAGGGAGATAATGCAGTAGCAGCGCCTGATGGGAGCGTTTAGAAGAAAAAATTGGTTTTTTAGAAACTACCTTACTGGCCATTTCTGAGTATACGCCACTTGTCTTGATCCCATGCACATCACTAAAAACATGTGCGCTAACACTCTTAACACCTTGATGGACACCGGGGGGACATCGAAGGATTCACTAGCCACACGCCTAGACATACAACACTTGAAAATCAGGAAGGAGCTACATCTCGTGGAGCTAGAGAATGGTCAGTTTGAACTTCCTGTTACGTCATGGACATTGAAGAAGGAAGAAAAGCGTCCGCTTATTTCTTTCTTCAATGAACTCAAAGTTCCGATGGGCTACTGTGCGAACCCAAAGAGGCTAGTGAACATGAGAGAACTCAAGTTCAACTATGGCCCTATGAAGGCCCATGACTATCATGTCATTATGACTTAGCTACTCCCTGTTGCCCTGCATGGTATCCTCCCCCCAAAGGTTCGCGCCCCAATCATAAAGCTTTGCTCGTTCTTCAACATAATCTCAAAAAAGGTTATTGATGTATCCACGCTAGAGCAGCTGCAGCAGGACATAGCCAAAACTCTCTTTGGGCTTGAGATGCATTTCCCGCCGACTTACTTTGATATCTCATTGCATCTGCTCATTCATCTTGTTGACCAAATTAGAGCCCTTGGCCCAATGTACCTGCATTAGATGTTCCCTTTCGAAAGATTGATGAAAGTTTTCAGGAGGTATGTTAGGAACAGATTTAGTCCAGAAGGGGGTATGGTTGAAGGATGGTAAACGGAGGAGGCCATTGAGTTCTACACATATTATTTGGACATCAAAAGGGTCGGAGTTCTAGAATCTCGTCATGAGGGAAGACTACATGGCAAAGGAACGATTTGGGAGAAATCTGTTACAGTAGACGACCCTGTATCTTTTAGATAGGCATAGTTCGCTGTTCTTCAGCAAGTCGAGGTTGTGATGCCATACATTGATGAGCACAGGTAATCGCTGCAAAACTCTATATCCGAGCAGGTCACAGGCTTGGCTGGATAAAAAACATAAGGAGGAATTTGTCAACTGGTTGCAGACGTCGCTTGCTTGGAATAAAGTTGGGTAATCAACTGGATGCCTTAGCCAAGGGACCTTCGAGTACATATCTTAGGTATCAAGGGTATGAGATCAATGGATTCACATTTTACATAAAAAAGCAAGATGGAAACAACACATACCAAAATTATGGTGTTCATTTTGATGCTCACGATGAAAACGGCAATGTGCATGCGACATACTATGGTTTCATAGAGGAGATATGGGAGCTAGACTATGGTCCATTGAAGGTAGCTCTTTTAACTTGCCAGTGGATCCAGCTCGAGGAAATCATTACTGACAGCGAAGGGTTCACTACCGTTGATCTCACTAAGACCGCATACAGAGACGACCCCTTCGTCCTTGCAACAGATGTTATGCAAGTCTTCTATGCAAGGGACAACAAGACAAAAGGAAGGCTAAAAGTAGTCCTAGAAGGGAAAAGGAAGATTGTCGGTGTCGATGGAGTGACGGACGAAGAAGACTACAGGGGCTATCAGAAAATGCCTCCATTCGGGGCGAACGTACCCCTACCTATCATTCAAGAGGGTGACGAACCTGCTTACGTACGACTTGATCACAATGAGGCCCTCATTGTTGGTGCACCTAAAGATAGTTAGATTATTGTTAACTATGTAATCATTATGCACAAACCATAAAGGATGTTTGATCCTGATGAAACTCTCATCTTCTCTCTCCTCCTCGTTAATACTCTACCAACTCAGCAAATATATCGACGTATCATAGCAATTAATGAGAATGAAAGTTATTTACCATAGAGACTGACCTTATTACTATTCAAACACTCGATTAGACACCGGGACGTAACATTTCTAAACTTTAATCTCTGAATTTAAACAACAGCTAAATATAAATATAAATATATATGTCTAGACTTCCGATAGAAGGACATTGGGGCGACCATTCTCTTTCGAGCTACTACTAGTAGTGAGGGATCCATAGCTCCTCGGTGCCACTGGCCCCCAACCAGTTTATAGTCCCTGCTCGCAATACTCGAAGGAGCCCTAGCCCACAGTCGGCATTGAGCAAAGGTGTAGTAGCTCCATTCCTCCTCCAACCTTCATTGATCATTGATGTATGTGCTCCTGAAGATGTGAATGGGAATGCCTATGGCTTGTGTGTTGACTGTTGAGTGATCCATTTACTTGATGCGTGTACTGTTCCTAGTCTCCAAATCAGGCCGAGATGAAGAGAAACGCTAAGAAGGCCATGGAGAAAGAAGGTGCACAGAGAAAATTCATTTAATAATTTATAAAATTGAAACAAAAATTTAGGTGGTCTGGGACTCGAACATGGGTCTCGGGGGCTAAGCTGCGGAGTTTTAACCATTGAGGCAGTCGGAAGAATTCGAAAGGAAGGGAAAAGTTATACTACTTAACCCCTAACTAGTACAGCCCCATCATTGCCGGTTTGAGGAATGGCCCGGCATTGATGGTTCCTCATCACTGTCGGTTTAGAATTTCAACCGGTAGTGATGAGCAATTACCCAAAGTCATTTAATAATTTATAAAATTGAAACAAAAAATTTGGGCCGCCTGGCACTCAAACACGAGTCTCGGGGGCTAAGCTACGGAGTCTTAACCGTTGAGCCAATCACAGGTATTCGAAAGAAATGGAAAAGTTATCCTACTTAACCCCTTACTGCTACACCCACGTCACTACCGGTTTGAGGATTCACTCGGCAGTGATATTTCCTCATCACTGTCGGTTTAGAATTACAATCGATAGTGATGAGCAATTTCCTAAAGTCATTTAATAATATATAAAATTGAAACAAAAAATTTGGGACGTCTGGGACTCGAACACAGGTCTTAGGGGCTAAGTTGAGGAGTCTTAACACTGCTCCCACCTACCCCGACAACTTTAGTTCAGAAATAAAAATGTACCACGACTGCTAGCCCATATAAAATGGCCCTTGGCCAGGAGCTAGCCTCTTCATGCATGTTGGTTTCAACCAGGCCTTATCAACCATAATACAATATTTTTCCTCTCACAACAAACCATAGATATCGTTATGCGTCATAGTCCACCAAAATGGTGCACACAAGAGGTACTAGAAGAATGCTACTGAAGATAGAGCAACGCTGAAGATTGGAGATGCCACGAGGTTCACAGAGCCATCCATTGCGGTGCACATCTGGAAAAAGGCAATGTACATACATGGCGGATTCATCGATGCCACCTTGTCATCTCCAACCTGGTATAGCTCGTAGACCACCTCGGTGCTGCTGTTTGCCCCTAGTTGGTGCTAGAAGAATGCTATTGAGGTGGTTACATTATAATGTGTTGATACACATTGATTGTAACATTGACCTGTACGCAAATAGGTCTTTGTTATCGTATATGGAATTTTAGTGTAAGGTCTTTGTTATTGTATATGTAATTTATTTCTAATATTTTTGTTATTTTTTGATGTATTTCATTACTATCTAAATAAATATATCGTTGTTGTTAAAACTTTTCCACTGTACTATATAAATAAATATATCATTTACATATATGCACCTTCACTATCGATTCTACTTACAAACCGGCAGTGATATTAACTTTTACTGTTGGTTCTATTTAAAACCGACAGTGATATTAACTTTCACTGTCGGTTCTACTTAAAAACCAGTACTGATGTCCATGCCCCCCTATATAAAACAAACCGCCGATCACATATATCGATCCCACCCACCCATGAACTCCCACAGTCTCATTTCTCATTTCTCACGTTTCACTCTCACTTCTCAAGAAATCCACTCTCTCTACGTGATTTGGTCATGACTCCTGCATTTTTCAATGGTATTGATATGTTCTCTTCTCCAATATTCTATCTATATTCATTTGATCTATATTTATATTTATGTTTCTTTGCATTCTACATTTATATATATTCTTATTCCTTGTATTTGATCTATATTTAATTATGTTGCCACATTTTACTTTGAAGAATTTTTTGTGCATATATTTTATGTTCATATTTTTTTGGCATTTTATTGATTATGTGGTATGAACAACGGACCTCCCCCACCACAAGAACCAGGTTTCCACCCTGGCGATGAGCCATTTGCTCCTAATGTGGCCATTCCACAGTTCCCTGTTTCAGCTATTGTATAAAATATTTTCCAACATCTTTTATTTTTTATGCTAACAAATAAGTGTAATTAGTTTAATATCATTGTGGCATACATATATGTCGCAGACTATATCCCTAATAGATTGGCTGCGAACAACACTTAGCTAGTTCTTTATCTCGGACATCATCGAGAACACGACATCTAATGCAAGTGGTCAGCTATGGACGTGTGAACTCAACTTTTCTATCCCTTTGAGGGGTGTAAATCATCGGAACCATATCCACGAGATGAGAAGATAGAGCCCAGACGTGATAAGCATCTAATTCAGTGTCGTGCACATCTGTTTAGAGGCACTTCGACGTGTTTGCTATGATGTGCCTGGTTTCTCACACTTCAAGACACTTGCTTTGAATGCTGGTGATATCCCCGTTCCGCAAGCAAGCGAATGGTTTACGAGCTACAACTGTGCGGATGTGGTAAAATGGTCACTTATACCTAAGTCATGGTTATTTGTTGTTTATTATTGTAATAACATTCTCTATTTTTTTCCTTTTTCTCTGTATGTAGATTGCGCTCCTAGGACCTTACCTATGCTGCATGTGGCTTGTGGGCCATTCTAGACCAAGCTACGAAGCAACTCGGTATGATTAGGACTTCTGCAATGGTAATCTCGGCCAGCTCATTGTAGAAAGATGCCAATACTGCATAAGGATTACTAACAGGGGCAGTGGTCGTTCAAAAGATTACATCTATGGCCAACCATTCTTTCGGTATTGTGAGGCACGAGACAATGCACTCATACGGGCATTGGACTTCATCGATACAAGTGGATACATAATCCGTGACATCAATTAACATATATGGCTACAGAGGCATGTTAGTATGCGTGGCCCGATCGAATCCGGTAGTGATTCTGATAGTAATTAATGTTTATTAGGTTGTTTTCAAGGTCGTAGTTTAATTGGGTGCGGCTTTGTGTGTTTAATTATTGTCATGCATGTAATTCATGTAATATTTGTTGGGCAACTAGAAATATACATTCCGATGTTGTATTCATCTCAAACTTTTTCTTAGGCTTCCACATGCCATGTGTGAAGGAAACACCTAGTTTGAGATTTTCTGAAGATGGTTCGCTACTTTCTAAGGTTTAATTGAATTTTCGTGCGACGACACCGTTTAATTATAGGATGAACTGAGTCTACCCATGAAAAGATCTGGAATAGTGCCAAACTTTTACAAAGGCTCTAATGTGCCCTAGGGATAAGAATTTTGTGGAGGTGGATGACAAAATCTATTGGGTCCAAGATGAAATTCACCCTCTTTTGTCTCATTCGGCATAGAGAAAAATATAATAAATAAAAAATTGATTAGAAAAATCTCAGATACTATGTGGGGCCTTAATTAGGGTGTACATTCTTGCCAAAAAAATTTCAAGCCCATTTCGATATAGGCGGAGTATACATGCTTCACATAGGTACATGTGCCTTTTCATCGAACTATAACTAAACACATATGTTATCAAGGTTTCTGTGGTTCATAGGCATTCTGGTGTCGTATTCATCTCAAACTTTTTCTTAGGCTTGCACGTGCCAGCGTGTGAAGGAAACACCAAGTTTGGGATTTTTCCAGAGATGATTTAGCTACTTTCTGAGGTTTAATTGAATTTCTGTGCGATGACACCATTTAATTATAGGTTGAACTGAGTCTAGCCATGAAAAGATCTAGAATGGTGCTAAACTTTTACACACGCTCTAATGTGCACTAGGGATAAGAATTTTATGAAGGTGGATGAAAAAATCTATTGGGTCCAAGATGAAATTCACCCTCCTTTGTCTCATTCGACATAGAGAAAAATAAAATAAATAAAAAACTAATAAAAAAACTAAGATCCTGTGTGGGGTCTTAATTTGGGTGTACATGATTGCCAAAAAAATTCAAGCCATTTCTACATAGGCGGAGTATACATGCTTCACAGAGATACATGTGCCCTTTCATCGAACCATGACTATACACATAGGTTATCATGGTTTCTATGGTTCATATGTATTCTGGTGTCGTATTGGTCTCAAACTTTTTCTTAGGCTTGCACATGCCACGTGTGAAGGAAACACCTAGTTTGGTATTTTTCAAAGATGATTTGCTATTTTCTGAGGTTTAATTGAATTTTCGCGCGACGACGCCGATTAATTATAGATTGAACTGAGTCTATCCACGAAAAGATCCGGAATGGTGCCAAACTTTTACACATGCTCTAATGTGCCCTCAGGGATAAGAATTTTGTGGAGGTGGCATGAAAAAATCTATTGGGTCTAAGATGAAATTCACTCTCTTTTGTCTCATTCAGCACACAGAAAATATAATAGATAAAAAAACTGATCAGAAAAACCAAAGATCCTGTGTGGGGTTTTAATTTGAGTGTACAAGCTTGCCAAAAAAATTTCAAGCCATTTCGATATAGGAATACATATGCTTCTATTTATTCAGTATATAAAAGAAATTTTTTAATATATATAAACATCACTGTCGGTTTAAAAAAACCAGGCATTGATGAGAATAAACCGACAGTGATGTTGGTTATCACTGTTGGTTTATTTTGAAAACCGACAGTAATATATAAAAAATTAAAAAAAATTGTGCCAGCCCTTGGGTTTAAGCTCAGGTCTCGGGCTACAGAGTTTAGAGACTTAACCTGTTGCGCTAGTATAGGATGTGTGCCAAGTGTTATTTATTTTTTCCTTTTGACCATTAGGTCGCTTAATAAATTATAAAATAGTATAAAAAAAAGTTGGGCCGCCTGGGACTCGAACACGGACCTCGGGGGCTAAGTTGAGGGGTCTTAACCTTTGCGCCAGTAGGAGAAGTTCGAAAGAAAACTAAAAGTTATCCTACTTAACACCTAACTGCTACACCACTTCACTATCGGTTTGGAGAATGACCGCGGTAGTGATATACCCCCATCACTGTCGGTTTATAATCAAAACCGGCAGTGATGAGTTATTTCTAAAAGTAAATTAATAATTTATAAAATAGAACAAAAAAAATTGGGCCGTCTGGAACTCGAACACAGGTCTCGGGGGTTAAGTTGAGGGGTCTTAACCGTTGCGCCAGTAGAAGGAGTTTGAAAGAAAACTGAAAAGTTATCCTACTTAACACCTAACTTAACACCTAACTGTTACACCACATCACTGCCGGTTTGGGGAATGACCCGGCAGTGATGAGCTATTTCCCAAAGTAAATTAATAATTTATAAAATAGAACAAAAAAATTTGGACCACCTGGGACTCGAACACGGGTCACAGGGGCTAAGTTGAGGGGTCTTAACCATTGCGCCAGTTGGAGGAGTTCGAAAGAAAACAAAAGGTTATCCTACTTAACACCTAACTGCTACACCACATCAATGCCAGTTTGGGGAATGACCCGACAGTGATGTACCCCATCATTGTCAGTTTACAATCAGAACCGGCAGTGATGAGCTACAGGTATAAAAGAGGTGCCGGTTGAAATTATCCAAATTCATTTCAACCCCGCGCCAACCCCTCCCCCAACACCGCCGGAGCACCACCCCACGCCGGAGCACCACCCCATGCCGTCCACCGCCCCATGTCGAAGCACCGCCCCACGCCGTCCACCTCCCCAAGCCAGAGCACCGCGCCATCCGTGCCCTCATTCCTCATCCACGACGCCGACCGCGCCCCTCCTCCTCCATGCCTGCACTCCCACCGCCAAGGCCTTCAGGAGTGCATGGACAGCTGCTTTCCCACCCCCACGGAGAGTGTGTGACTCACTACCCGCTATGTGTCTGATGAAATGTCCCACGGTGTTGCTGCTTACTTGAATCAGTAGAGGTGTTGCTGTGAATCGGTAGAGGTGTTGCTGCTTACTTGAATCTAGTAATACTTATTTTGGGGGAACGTTTGTGTAACACATTTTTACCAATTCACTTCTAAGAAGAAAAAATTGACTTATGTCTACATTAAGTGACAATATGTGATTATGTTTCTTGGCTATTCATGTACTGCTGGTCAGGGGTGAAGCTAGAGCAAAATGATTGGGGATGCACTACTTAATTCATAACTACACTAATCGATATGATGTTCAATCAAAAATAGCATAACTAATGTGCAACTACCATATTTTAATATCAAATTCGACTTCTAGCAATAGAGATGAGATTTTGGTCCAAACATAACACTCACCATTTAACAAAAAGAAGACAGCATTGACCACTTTAGTGTAGTCATCATTGATAGAATTCCCAAAATCATGAACAAAACATGCCCCATTTAGCATAATATGTGATCCAGGAGACCATGATGAAGATCCCACTAGCCTAAAGGAAAGAAAATAGATAGGTCAGTTATTTAGCAAATAAACTATAGAATTTTCCATTAATAGTAGATGCATGGCATTACCTATTAGAGATCATATTTACGCCATTTTCCTTCCATTGTCATGAAACGTCGAACCAAGGCCTCATTGGTCACTTTCTTCATTTCTTCTTTCTCTAGATAGCAAATAAGTCTATGACTCAAGTACTGATATATTAGACAAAGTTGTTTTGACAATCTTCATTCTTGAAAAGCATCTCTCAACTATTGCAGTAGCGACAGGCAATACTAGCAAAGCAATGCACATAATAAGCTATTTTACTTTTTCTCATGATCAATGATTGTAAAGTGAGTATTTTATGTGCATTATGTGATTTAGTAACATAGACTTTGCAACCCTACAAAATTTTCATTTGAAATATAACCTAGATTGCTTGGAGGATGAGTAACATGCTTTTATTTGCATTCCTAGCAACCTACTTCAATGTTTTGTTTTGTTACAGGCTAGGGTGTCCATGCCTGTCCAAAGTAAAGTATGCTTGCTTACTTGAGAAATTCACATGAGCACCCCTATTGCTAACTATTAACCAATGACATATGATGCTGCATGCTAGAAAGTATGATTACTAAACCATATTGATCTCCAAATAATAAACAGTCATATTATTTAGGTAATTTTTTATCATGTCAAGGATAAAGAACATTAAATAGATTTAGTTTGGCCATATAACTTGAATAATAACTCTTGTTCAGTGAGTTACCATTACCACTTATCACATGCCTAATTTACTTAAATGTATAGGCAACCATGGCATGGTATGTAGTGCATGTTGATCACATGCCTAGGATTTATCGAATCTGAGAAGATTGTTATGCTCAAGTCAATCGCTACCCTAGTAATTTGCATAAAAAGTACAACATAGAAGCTGAAGCTTTGAGGGCATACTATAGTCATCTGGCCTACCTTGTAAACCATGGGCAACCGGCCAACTATGGTCCAATAAATGCAAACCATGGCCATCCGCTGGCACTGGAGATTGAAAAGAAGTCACCCGTCGGAGATGTGAAGATTAGGAGAATTGCTCCTTGGTCTTGAAAAGATGTCATGCTTTTATTTATGGCTATGGTCATTGCTTTTCTTATTTGAAAGTTGATGTAGGCTTAGTTTCGTAGAACGATAGGTGGACTTTGTTGTATGTGGTCAATCAAACAATGAATTTATTCTAGGTGAACATATGCTATTATTTGACTTTGTTGTATGTGGACTTATTATTAGACTTTGCATTAAACATATTATATATATATATATAAAACATATGCTATTAGTAGTTGTCCGCAGCCAAAACTAACCATGATCGTGTCACAGCAATGACTCATCGTCGCCTGTTACCCCGTCGCCGAAGAACATATTGGCAACAAGAAGCAGCTGATATCGTTGAGACAGGAGAGCCGCATGATCTGACAAACGGTGATGGTGCCAATTAGGATGGTGAGAACAAGCAGCCATGGACCCCGTCTGGCCTACTCTATCTGGGTCAAAATGACCAAGATGGCCAGATCACTTTGGTATCATGTGACTATGTAGCCACACATGCTAATCAATTGAGAGGGTCATAGCTTATGTGGCATCTCTAGCAGGAGCCTTTGCCGGCCGAGGAGCCAGAGGGTTTAGGTAGCAGGAAGGCCAGCTCCAAACGAGGTGTGTCAAAGATTCCTGTTGGTAGGAATGCACACTAGCACATTATTGAGTTTGATGAATTTGGGGATCCACTCTCACCGCCTATAGCTTTGACCAAATACAATACTATCCTCGGGTTACTTGTTAGGGACTTCATCCCAATTAGGTACAGGAAGTGGATTAGGAAAGATGATGACCTGTGGAGGGTTCCTGAAAGTGAGAAGAATTACATATGGGATATCAAGATCCCAGAGTATTTCACTTTTCCAACGGAGTATGATAAGGAGTTAGTTAAGAAAAAAACAAAAGAAATCATGGGTACATGCTTCAAGAATTTTAAGGGGACATTGTACAAGAATTTTGTCCTCCAAATAAAGAGCCAGATTTCGATGGTGGACAGTTTAGCAAGCAGAAGGACTTCTGGCAGGATTTCAAGGAATGCAGGTTATCCGAGGAGTACTTAGAACTAAGCAGGAATAATAAGGAGAACTCGTAGAAAGCGATGAATCCTCATCATCTCGGCTCTCCTGGCTATGCCAAAAAGATGCTCGAATTTGAAGCAGAACTTGAAAAGATGGATCGCCTTGCTGAGGAAGGCGTTCAGGTTGAGACCGCCGATTGGGAGCCAAGATCGGTAATATACTGTATGGGGAGGAATATACGCCACGCAGAGGATGGGAGCTTTAGCTCCACAAATCAACTCATGAGCGAACTCATCCAGAGGATCTCCTAGGTAACTGAGGAGGTGAGGCAAGGGACTCACACTTCTAATAGGAAGAAAGATGTGCTCACCCAAGCACTCAAAACCAAGGAGCACCCTGGTCGCACTAGAGAAACCGGTGTTGTTTCTTAGAAACTAGCATTCCCCCAAGAATCTAACACTTACCGAAGCCGCTCGAGGGGTAGAGCGGATCAGGAGGCAGAGTATTTGAGGCGACTAAAAGAGATGGAAGAAAGAATGGACGCATAGATTGAGGCGATTGTTGAAGCACGAGTCCAGCAAATTTTGTTGTCCAAGGGGTCAGGAGTACCACAAAACCCTACTCCTATTGCCTTTAGCCCACAGTTTAGGAGTCACAGCAGCTGTGGATCGACCCCGCTCAATGAAGAAGATGCGAATGTGCCTCATCCAGTGGACGGCATCACTGAACCCATCAATGTCAAGTTGTACATCCATCAGGAATGGACAAAGGACAAGGTGGCGCTTGGCCAGGCCTGGCCTGCGGGAGACGGGACCATTAATGGCCCCTCAATTCCATAGGGGTACGCTTGTGTCACCATTGACAGAGTACTTGATAAGAAGTATAACAAGATACATGTTGAGTACCCCATAGCGGAAGACAGGCCAAAAATTGGTCATAACAAGGGCTCTCAAGTGGCCTGGCGTAATCGCTTCATTATGCTTGACCACTAATTGTCCTTTGATGATGAGGATGATTGCGAGTCTTCGCCCACCCACGATGATCACTTACCATCTTCCAACAGAGATCACTCCCCTCCCCATCTCTTGCCATCACCCCCGATAAGACATAGGTCTCCTTCTATTCCTCCTCGTCCGACTCTATCTTCATCAGCCTCAAGAAAAGAGAAGACTCCACCTCCTCCTCCTCCATCTTCATCAGCCCCGGGAAAATAGAATTTTCATCGTCATCCTCCTCCTCCACCTCAGCCCAAATAAGATCAAAGGCATCCTATCAGTCACAGAAAAGGTCATTGGATTCGATCGCTAATGCTCCCAAAGTGGACCAACAAAAAAGAAAAAGGCAGTTCAGTGGCAGCGTTACAAACTTGATGGAAGGAAAATTTACAGCACACATCTCAAAGGAAGATTGTATTAGTTTTTTCAATCTCTGTGCCTCACTGCCTCCATTTTTGTTGAAGTCCGAATTTGAAAGGCAAACACAGAATCAATACGCTACAACAAGAGCCGATGAAATACACAATGAAGATTTAAGGAAGATACAAAAGTTCATCGAAGACAACCCCGAATTAACCATGGAAGAGGTTGTGACCATCTATTATGATGTATAAGCGACGGCAACACCGGCAATGAAGTATGAAGGGGGCAATCTTTTGGTTCCCGATCACGAGTATAAAAATTTGACAACATATATGCGCCAGTTGCATGAATATTATATGGCTCAAACAACAGAGACGGAGGACTTTGGTTTTGAGGTTATTATTCGTTCGCCACATGTTTTTAATTATCCTGAAGAAGATAAATTAGATGTCAAGTGGAAGTGCTTGTTCCAGCTATACCAGAAACGCTCTCTCGATACACAAATGTTGACGCTGTGGACTATGTAAGTACCCTACACGCACGATATTACAATTAACTACTCTCTCGGGACACAAATTGTTAACTTTTAAGCACTTTCCATGATTTTATGTAGTTGTATAGCAACATTTTGCATTCTAAAAACCAAATGGGATAACACAGGCTTTTTGGACCCCTTGCGAGTTAATGAAAAGACATGTCTAGGCCTCTATGGATGTGACGTGGAAGACCTAAAATAGAGATTGATTGTTGTTTTCGACGAATTCAAGATAAAGAACAAAACCCACATATTTATAGCCTACAACTGCGAGTATGTGTTCTTGGCTTTTAATTTTATGCTTTTTTCGTTAAGATTATTCGATAATTAGGATTCTGTGATTGCAGCCACCATTTTGTCTTCATTTGTGTTAATCTTGATAAAAATTTGATCAAGGTGTGGGACTCAAAGAAAAAACCATTTTATCATCTGGATGCACTGGTGGCAGTGCTGAATTAGTAAGCGATCCTAGTAACATAT
This sequence comes from Miscanthus floridulus, assembly GCF_019320115.1. NCBI lineage: Eukaryota > Viridiplantae > Streptophyta > Magnoliopsida > Poales > Poaceae > Miscanthus > Miscanthus floridulus. The sequence goes on along the minus strand of NC_089585.1, from coordinate 68,712,037 downwards.
TATTTTCTAATTACACATACTGCTTTCTAACGTTTCTCCTTTTAATGTTGCTCAGTGACCGAAGAAGACATATCGGTGGGACGCAGGTCCCATTCAAGGTTATCGAAATGGAGGGGAAGTATCTAAAATAGTCGGCGGGAAACAATAAATACGGGTTTTATGTAATGTGGGCAATACTTCGCTACATCAGCAGGAAATCAAAAAAAGCCGATAAGTTGGTGTGTATAATCCCCATTTCATTTATGTCTGTTAATCATTCAACCGAATGATTTACTAATTCCTCTTTGGATATCATCTTTTTTGAACGACAGCGTAAGAAATATAACTACGAAAGACTGTTAGACATGAAGATCGTCGCACTATAATCGGAGCTGGCAAAATTCATCTTAGCCGAGATATTAGAAAAAGATAGAGTATTTTTCATTGTACAATCCATGAAGTTCAAGGACCAGTATGGTCCAGAGCGGCTCGCCAGATTATTGTAAGAAGTCTGAGAAGCATTGTACAATCTATGAAGTCCGAGAACATTTCTTTTTTATTTTGAGAGATTGAGATCTTAATAAAAACATTTGAACTATAACCGTAACATTTGTAATGTTTAATATTGATGGACATGTCGTCTAAGTAGCGTATATAAAGCGAAACCAGATTCCACGAAAAAATATAAATTAAAATAAATTATAAAATAATAAAATACGAATGTGACATCACTGCCGGTTAGCAGAAAATCGACAGTGTTGTCGTAAACATCACTGCCGGTTAGCAACAAACCGGCAGTAATGGCACTGCCGGCTGGAGCCACAAACCGGCAGCGTTGGCTTAGCCATCACTGTCGGTTCTTGTCACAAACCGGCAGTGATTCTTATGACAACACTGCCGGTTGAAACAGAAACCGACAGTGTTGGTGGAACTAAACTCTACCAGGTAGTCTTATGAACCGACAGTGTTGATGGAACTGAACTCTGCCGGTTGTGTAAAGAACCGGAAGTGAAGTTGAAGAACATTGCCGGTTTGCAGGAACCGACAGTGATAGCTTACCCTCATCACTGCTGGTATGGTTGTGCCGGTTAAAAATTCGATAGTTATGGGATATTTTGAACCGACCTTGAAGTGCAATTCTGACGCAGTGCCTTTACCTTTTTCATTTGGCAACGACATTGCTAGAGGCTTGCATGCAACATATACTAGTACAATGCACGCCTTTAGCTTGGATTTATCAGCGTGCGTGAGACGTCGACGCGCGTCCAATAATTGTTTTCCACATGACGATCATATCATATAAATACTCCGTATATACGATGAAGCATACTTCTGGACCCATTACGTGTGTGTATATATGGATACTGACTCTCTTACCCTGGACCCTGCATGCGTACTCCGTCCTTCCTTCCGTCCACAAATTAATATATGGAGGGTTTCAAAATTCATCTACACTACACCACATATTTGGATCCGACATTGAGAAATCGGCAGTGATAGACCCTGGCCTTCCACTGTCGGTTGCTCGCCCAACAGTGATACCCATTTTCACAAAACAAAAGAAAAGAAAAGGAAAGAAAAGAAAACACTAGCACAGGCCATGCCCAGACTACTACATAGTTGCCGCAACACCTGTGTGGGTGCGAGTGCAGGGCCGCCCTCTGCAGCTAGCCACGCCATGGCCGCTGGTTGTGACCTGGGTCACCGCCAGGAGAAGGGGAGGGGAGGGGAGGGGAGGGGAGAGGAGGGAGGAGCAGACGGAGAGGAGGCACACTGAGATAGATGGGAGATAAGTCTAGAGAGAGTGAGAGAGAACTTGACTATTAATTTTCGGTCTAGATCTAAGATATCACTGTCGGTTGGTAATACAACTAGCAGGCTAGTAATGGGCTTGTTGTTTATGAACCGATAGTGATGCACCTATCACTATAGGTTTAAAATTGTTTGGTCATGATGGTTCGACAGTAATTGCCCATTTTGTAGTAGTGCTATGAGAAACGATAGTTAGGTCTTCTAGTCAAATCCATCGGGCAGGATTTAATTGACTCCCTACGACTTGGGGGATTAATTGAGTTGTACATGCATCGTCTTCCTCGCTTCTTATGTTGTCCACAAAGTCCTAGAAATCTTTACATTTGCGGTAGGATGAAGTATAAAAAAGTGAATTACAAAAACTTTGTTATCCAAGCTATATTAGTTTTGTTACAAGTGACTAATGCAAGGATCTACGTACTAGCACTACTACGGAATTGCTTAATTTTTTGAGCCAGCTCAAATCACTTCCTAGAGGCGATGCAAACCTTTTCTATCGATGTGTTTCTAGAAAATAGAAGATTTCTTTATGTGGGTATCCAGACACTCATAGAATGTTTTCTCAAGTCTTATTGTTCTTTTCTCTTTCTCCTTGGAGATGTGAGTGGATGAAGGAGGAGGAATTTATATATTTGCATATGGCCATAAGTATAACTTATAAGTATGTGTTTGTTTGGAGGAGCACAGTGGGATAGGATTGGGGGATCCCATTTTAGCTAGTGTTTGGTTCAGGGTGAGTGGGATGAATCCATCCCCAGAGGGGAATATTTCCTACAAATGTGGGAGGATAGATCCAACCCAAATAAATTGAAGAGATGGGGGGCATTCCTCTTGGTCACCATCATATTGTCGTGTGCTTTGAAGGGGACCGTGACGCCTAAGAGGGGGGTGAATTAGGCAACTTAAAATTCTAACTCTAAACTATGGCCTCTTTTTCTAACCCTAGCAAAACCTATGCAATAGATAAACTATCTAGATGTGCAACTATGGTTTTGCTAGTGTGTTGCTATCTCTACCGCAAACGTAGTAAAGTAAGCAATGTAAATGCGGAAGTTAAAGAGCAAGGTAGAGATATGCAAACTCCCGTCGACGACTCCGGTATTTTTACCGAGGTATCGAGAAGCGCGCAAGCTTCTCCCTAGTCCTCGTTGGAGCCCCTCGCAAGGAATCCCTCACAAGGGCCAAGCTCCCGATCGGGTAACTCCGTGGATAGCCTCGCGCCTTCCCCACGCGCAAGTGGGTCTCCGACGTGCCTTCAGGCAAGCCTCTCCCGGATGCTCCCCGCCGTCTTCACTATCAAGCTTCCAGCCGAAACGCCGCGGGCCTTGTTCCCTCCAGTACACGGTGGCGGCCACACCACAAACACGGTTGGTGTGATCTCGCAAGACTTCAAGCCCCTCTGATGTACAACACTTGTGCTCGCAAGCACGGGGTGGCAAGAGGTATGCTAACCTCACTAAACACTAGGCATATACCTAGAGCAAGCGCATAAGCGGTGGTCTAATCAACCTAAGCACTTCGCAAAGCACTTATGCTAATCACCTAATAAAACACTAAGCACTTTACATGTGGAGATCACTAAAATGGTGTACCAACACCCTTGGTATGTTTCCTCAGCTCCACACTCCTCAAATGGCCGGTTGGGGGTTGTATTTATAAGCCCCACTGAGAAAGTAGCCATTGGGGTCGAATTCCCGCGAAACTGCTACTGACCGGACGCTGAATCGTCCTGACCAGACGCGTCCAGTCATCCCGACCGTTGAGCCAACAATATGCTGATCGGACGCTGGCCAGCGTCCGGTCGTAGATGTGCCGCTCTAGAACCTTACTGTAATCAATTGGACGCTGCTGTCCTGCGTCCGGTCGGTTGCCGCCAGCGTCCGATCAGGGATCTGGTCGCATGTCTACCGAGCCACTTGCCCAGCGTCCGGTCCTGCATCCAGTCACCACAGTGAGCTCATTTCTTCATGATCTTGCGTATGGCTTGGTTCCAATCTTCGTGCTTAGACTTTGCTTGATATCTTGGGTCTTCTCTTGTGCTTCTATGGTCTTTCTTAAAGTGTTGATCATTGGATCACCACGTCGCCTTCGTCCAAGTCACATCTTACACCCTTTTGAACTACAAAATAAACACTTGCAAATTCATTAGTCCAATTTGGTTGTGTTGGTCATCAAACATCAAAATCCAAAGTAAATGGGCCAAGGGTCCATTTTCCTTACAATCTCCCCCTTTTTGGTGATTGATGCCAACACGACTAAAGCAAGCAAATAATAAGAATTTGGAAGTTAAAAACTACCTACTTGCTAGGATGCAATGCAAAGGGCAAGGTTATATGATACTAATTGACAGATACCAATTAAAACTTTACTTAAAAGCTTGTCTTGCCCTTGCAAATGTCCCATGTGATATTATGGATTAAAGCCTAGCTTTCTAAAAATTCTCCCATTACTTAGACTCCCATAATTCACTTTCCTCCCTTTCTCGGACCATTACTACTTGTAACTAAATGCTTGTCTTTGGTCCTTCAAATTCTCCCCCTTTGGCATCAAACACCGAAAAGGAAGATATTAGTAGCACAAGGGAGGGTCAAACTTCGTGATCCTTTGTGTAGAGAGTGAAATGAATCACAAATTTTGACACTCACATTATATAGACTAAGCTCCCCTAAATATATGCATACATATGGTATAAAGCAAAGCATATGCATAATTAGCAATTTATTGTACAAGAGAGTTTAATCTATATAATGCATGGGGAAAGCATGTAAATATGAAATGAAAACAACAAGATGATGCCAATAGAAGAGTGATGCTTAACTCCGGGAACTCCAATTTCCTTATAATGAGACTACTACACATGTGATAGGTTTGAAAAATTGATACCATTTGAACAAGTGATAGTCTCAAAGCATCCAAGTTGTAGAATTACTCCCCCTAAATATGTGAACACAAGTGTTGAATACTTGTACCATTTGTGCACATTGATTCAAGAATCAAAATACCACTTGAAAGATGATATTTGGGAGAGATTATCTACAATTTGGACTTTGGCACATATTTGATAAATAATTGTAAAGCAAGCTATGTGCCGTGCTTCTAAACAATTTTAAACCATGTAGGTTTGCTCCAAGGGTTGATAATGAAACTGAGCAAACCTACCATATGATATACCTATTGAATGCATGACAAAAGATTAAGCATGTAAATGCAATCATAGGCATGAAATATAACTAGATGCTTTAATAGTATATCAATTGAAAAACAAAACCAATTGAAATGAATACTAATTTGAAAGTAATGACATCTAGTTACCTAACACGGGAAGGGGAATTTGGGTCTATAGTATTCACTACCCTACTTGGCAATGACTTTGTCCATCATGACGCACCCCATGAAATGCACTCAAACTTTGCCAAGTCTCCAAATTCCCCGACGTCCGACGGACTTCTCACTTCCCTTTTGGGATCCAAACATTCTTGGTGCTCTTCATGTTTGAAATGATTTCCTTTGGCACCCAAAAGCGTTTGACCCCATTGTTGGCTTGCTTGTTCACCTTGATGGCCACCACCTTATTATTTTTCTTCTTCTTCAAGAGATAAGGTGTGGAGGCCTTCTTGTCCACCATGTTGATGTAGGTGTTGGAGAACTTGCTTGTTTGCTTTTTCTCCTCCTTCTTTGCTCCTCCCCCATTCTTCACCTTGTACTCATAGGACTTGTGGCCTTCCTTGTGGCACACATAGCAAACCATGGTTTGTCCTTCATCAAGCTTCTTCACTCCCTTTATGGTGTTATCTTGATGAAGTTGATCTTGCTTCGCCTTGCCTTTTACTTGAGTCAAGTCCTTCGTGAGGCGAGCTACATCTTGCTTAAGTTCCTCATTTTCCTTTGCAACCTCTTGTGTGCATGTATCTACAATAACTTTCTCAACACAAACTTGGTTGCACAAAGGTGAGACTAAACATAAATTATTGCAAGAAGTAGAGACATCCCTTTTAATGATAGAACTTTTCTTTTTAGGTGGCTTGGTGGGGGTATTTTTGATGGCTTCAAGATTAGCAACTTTATTAGTTAGCTCATCACAATGTTTGCACATGATTTCCAATTTAGCAAGCAAATTTTGATAATCATTTTGTGAGCTAGCTAACTTTTCCTTTAATTTTTCATTTTTCTTTTCAAGTTGCTTATCATTGATTGTGCATTCATTTGTTGTTGCACTAGCCTCAAGTTGCTCAATTTTAGTATATAGTTCAACATTGAGATTTGCAAAGTTTTCATATTGTTCAAGCAAATTCTTGTATGCTTCTTGTGAACTACCTAGCTCTTCTTTTAAATTTTTGAGCTTCTTTTGTTGACTAGTGCAAAATTTAGCATATTTATGATTTTGTTGTACAATTGTATTATAAGAAGGCAAATCATCATCACTATCGCTCTCACTAGAGGATGAGCTTTCATTACCTCGTGCCATAAGGCACACACGAGAAGAGCTTGATGATGAGTGCTTGCGCCCTCGCCTCTTGTGATGATCTTCTTCACTTGAAGAATCATCCCATGACCTTATTGATGTGAGGGCTTTGTTCTTGCACGCCTTCTTCTTTGCCTTGGGTGTGGGCTTGTTTGGACAAACTTCCACAAAGTGCCCCAACTCGCCGCATCCATAGCATCCTCTCTTTCTTTGCTCGTTTCTTTGATTAGTGAAAACGAGGTCTTGAATTTGGATGGGCACACCCTTGACATTGAGCCTTACGATCATCTTCTCCACCTTTTTGATAAGTTTGATTGATTCTTCATCAAGGTCGGAGGTGGAGGAGGAAGATTGATCATCATCACTTGATTCTTGTTCATCATCATCATCATCCTCATCTTCTTCTTCTTCACTTGAGGAGCTTGAGCTTGAGCTTGACTCAACTTTCTTGCCCTTCATCTTTTTCTTCTCGCTACAAGCGAGAGCTTTGCCTTTGCTTGATGAAGATGCTTCTCCTTGACCCATCTTACGTGATATTTCAAATGCCACTAGCTTGCCAATGATAATGCCCGGGGTCATGGTGCTCAAGTTCTCCATGTTGTGAAGAATGGTGATGATGCTTGCATATTTCTTTTATGGTAGAATGGAGATGATCTTCCTCATGATGTCCGCATCATCTAGCTTTAATAATCCTATTGAATAGAGCTCATTGATAATTAGATTCAATCGAGAATACATATCACGAACAAGCTCATCATCATTCATAGCAAAGGAATCATAATTTTGCTTAGCTAGACAATGTTTTTGCTCACAGACATTACTTGTGCCGTCATGGAGCTCTTAGAGTTTTAACCAAATTTCATGTGTCATATTTAAGGTGAACACTTGGTTAAACACATCCATGCTAAATGATTCAAACAAGCAATTCTTAGCTCTAGCATAAAAATATATTTCTTTTTCATCACTCTTTGTGGGCTTTTCAGGATTCTTAATGGGTTTCATCCCGTCACGAGTGACTCTCCATACACCTAAATCAACCGCCTCAAGGTGGCAAGCCATTCTAGCCTTATAGTAGAGGAAGTTAGTGCCATCAAATTGAGGAGGCCTAGCGGTATCCATCCCAACCACTCTACAATAGCGTCGGCTCAACGGCGGTTAAGCCAAAGGTCCAAATATGAGCCAACCGGCTCTGATACCAATTGAAGGGGACCGTGACGCCTAAGAGGGGGGTGAATTAGGCAACTTAAAATTCTAACTCTAAACTATGGCCTCTTTTTCTAACACTAGCAAAACCTATGCAATAGATAAACTATCTAGATGTGCAACTATGGTTTTGCTAGTGTCTTGCTATCTCTACCGCAAACATAGTAAAGTAAGCAATGTAAATGCAGAAGCTAAAGAGCAAGGTACAGATATGCAAACTCCCGTCGACGACTCCGGTATTTTTACCAAGGTATCGAGAAGCGCGCAAGCTTTCCCCTAGTCCTCGTTGGAGCGCCTCGCAAGGAATCCCTCACAAGGGCCAAGCTCCCGATCGGGTAACTCCGTGGATAGCCTCGGGCCTTCCCCACGCGCAAGTGGGTCTCCGACGTGCCTTCCGGCAAGCCTCTCCTGGATGCTCCCCGCCGTCTTCACTATCAAGCTTCCGGCCGAAACGCCGCGGGCCTTATTCCCTCCGATACACGGTGGTGGCCACACCACAAACATGGTTGGTGTGATCTCGTAAGACTTCAAGCCCCTCCGATGTACAACACTTGTGCTCGCAAGCACGGGGTGGCAAGAGGTATGCTAACCTCACTAAACACTAGGCATAAACCTAGAGCAAGCGTATAAGCGGTGGTCTAATCAACCTAAGCACTTCGCAAAGCACTTATGCTAATCACCTAATAAAACACTAAGCACTTTGCATGTGGAGATCACTAAAATGGTGTACCAACACCCTTGGTATGTTTCCTCAGCTCCACACTCCTCAAATGGCCGGTTGGGGGTTGTATTTATAAGCCCCACTGAGAAAGTAGTCGTTGGGGTCGAATTCCCACGAAATTGCTACTGATCGGACGCTGAATCATCCTGATCGGACGCGTCCGGTCGTCCCGACCGTTGAGCCAGCAATATGCTGATCGGACACTGGCCAGCGTCCGGTCGCCTGCCACCGGACGCGTCCGGTCACAGATGTGCCGCTCTGGAACCTTACTGTAATCGATCGGATGCTGCTGTCCTGCGTCCGGTCGGTTGCCGCCAGCGTCCGGTCAGGGATCCGGTTGCCTGTCTGCCGAGCCACTTGCCCAGCGTCCGGTCGCAGCGTCCGGTTGCTTATCCAGCGTCCGAACCTGCATCCTATCACCACAGTGGGCTCATTTCTTCACGATCTTGCGTACGGCTTGGTTCCAATCTTCGTGCTTGGACTTTGCTTGATATCTTGGGTCTTCTCTTGTGCTTCTATGGTCTTTCTTAAAGTGTTGATCATCAGATCACCACGTCGCCTTCGTCCAAGTCACATCTTGCACCCTTTTGAACTACAAAATAAACACTTGCAAATTCATTAGTCCAATTTGGTTGTGTTGGTCATTAAATACCAAAATCCAAAGTAAATGGGCCAAGAGTCCATTTTCCTTACATGCATCATTCCATTCCTCCTTCACACATGTAGGTGATGGGGGCACCGGTACAAGCAAGTGGGGTGGCTCCAGTGATGTTGTGGCTCGAGGCACGGATGACTCCGTGTGCATGGTGAGGCGTGAGTAGGGTGGGTCGGTGAGGATGGCAAGGTGGTGCATCTCTAGTGGGGTGAGGCATAGGTGGCCACGGCTTGGTGGCGAGGAGGCACGAGTAGGCTACACGGTGAGGATGGTGTGCCTCTGGCAGGGCAGGGTAGAAGAAGAGCCTACGCAAAGGCTACTTTCAAACAAAAAAATTAAATTAAAATCATCCCATACCATGAACCAAATACTCACATAGGATGATTCCATCTTAGAAAAGAGAGACGGATAGAAAAGGGGGATGGAACCATCCATCCTTCCTAGTTAGTCTCCAAATGAAATACATGCTAGGATTGCAACCGGCAAAAAATTAAAATATGGCTTGGGTTGCTGTCTCTGAAATTTAAACAACCTGGATCTTTTTCCATGTCATTTTTCATCTGAAGAAAGCTGTTAGTGTTATTGTTATTGTTATTGCAAGCGAAGTTATATTGAATTTGTTGTAGTTGTCAGGACACATGTAGAAAGCGACTGCACAGTTAAATTAAATGCTAAACATGACTGTTTGGCCCCTTTCCTTCACTTGACAACGCATCAGGCTAGGGGGGCCTACTACCGCACATTGTAGCCTCTGGCCCTTTTTTCCCCGCTACTGTTGTGCAGTCCCAGAAGTAAAAGTGTACAGGAGCAACTGTTGTGCACATGCAGTGTACAAAACTCCACGAATCTCAGCTACTGTTGCATTTGCTTTGTCCTGATCGGTGTGATTATTATGTTAGGCTGTGGTTAGTTGCGTGAAATTTGTAAATTTGGCTACTGTAGCACTTTTGTTTTTATTTGGTAATTAATATTTAATCATGGATTAATTAGACTCAAAACGTTTGTCTCGCAATCTCTAACCAAATTATGTAATTAGTTTTTTTCATCTACATTTAATGCTTTATGCACGTATCTACTACTGTAATATTTTTTGGGAAAACTTTTTTTAACTAAAACCAGGCGTGTGCCGTCCCTCGGTGCATCACGATTGTACGTACGTACGTGCCATTTGTAATTCAGTTGGCCAGGCACAAGTACACGCGTACGAGCATCGATCTTTTGCTTGCACCTGGGCCGGCGTTCGGTGAGTAAAGCCACGGCAAAAGCTCTTGTTATCTGACACTTGGATCTACTCCGTATCTATCTAGTACTCTGTCATTGCAGATCTGATCGATGAAGAGTGACAGAACAAGTACACCGATCCATCGATAAGTCCTTCCCCAACGCCGTTTTTTAACTGGCAGCTCATATGCCATGTATGAACGGATAAATAAAGTAGATGATTTAAGGGGTGTTTGTTTCTACTAGCCCTTCTATTTTCCTGTCATATCGAATATTTAGACATATATATGGAGTATTAAATATAGACTAATTACAAAACTAATTACACAACTTGCGACTAATTTACAAGATGAATCTTTTAAGCCTAATTAGTCCATGATTTGACAACGTGGTGCTACAGTAAGCATGTGCTAATGACAGATTAATTAGGCTTAAAAAATCGTCTCGTAAATTAGTCTCTATCTATGTAATTGATTTTGTAATTAATCTATATTTAATGCTCTTTATTAGTATCTAAACATACGATGTGATATAAATTTTAGGAGCGACTAAGGAACCAAACACCCTCTTATATTTATCATAGTAGCTTGTAAAAGCTACATATAGTTGGGGAAAGAGAAGATGATCCATGCTAAAAAAAAAAGAGGAAGAGAAAATAAAGGTGAGGTAAGATAAAAGGAAAAAGTTTCTTTGCAAACCATAAATAGTGATGTTTGTATTGTATGAATAGTAGTTTTAATATTTCCTAGTCTATGTGCATCACTTCATTAGTGGTGCCTTAGTCTAGCACTCCTAGTGGTCAACTCGACACGGACGACGTACAGGATGATTATTTAAGATGTCTTGCTTCACGCTGTGTTTCCTTAGCTTGTCAAAAACTGTAACTAGCTTCTAATTGATTTGCTATGATAGATATTTCTATCGAGTGAAATTAATCGCAATTGATCGACAATTTTTATATTTCAAGAATTGAAGCCGCTGAGCTTGACGGGAGGCGAGGCACAGGGTAGCGACGACCGGCCGGACCAGCGGGTGAGATGCGACGGTTAGCGCGGCACAGGCACTGTGGTCGGCAGGCTGACAATAACAAAGGGGGCAGCGCCAACAACAGGTACAACTAAGTCGTTATTGGTACAGCTAGGGGTACAGTCCTCTCCCCCTCCATCTTGCAATTGCAAATTCACCCACCAAAGTCGTGGTTACGTTGATGATGCGCCATTGCATATTGCATGCATGGCCCAACAATTCAAGCTGCTAATAAGCTAGAGTTATGCTTAGATTTTTTTTTTTAAAAAAAACAGCCTGCCTTTGTCGACCTTCATCCTGTTCACTTGTCTGAATTCTGGAGGGAATCTGAATAGTTTAGGAAGAATTTGTGAGAGAAAACACTGTTCCGGATAAAAAAAATAAGTGGATCAAACCAGGTTTAAGGACACGCGAACAGGCCCTTCGTCATTATTTAGCGGACTATCGTTTGTAGCGACGGTATGGTGACTCAACACGATTTATGATATGCCTCTCTGCCCTCTGGAGGGGGACGACAGTTATTATGCTGATCATGAAATGACAACACAGTGCTCAGGGGTCAGGGCAACTAGTGTACGCGTTACGTACGTACGTACTTGTCACTTAGCTTCCGTTTAGTTTTGGTTTGTTAGGTTGTACGTCCGTCAAAAGTAGTCAAACTGACCCACCCTAACCAAAAATCGTGCATTAATTCAACAATACGGGCAGCAACGCACTACCGAAAACCGGCGCTTTGTCGAGTGCCGGAGGCTTTGTCGAGTTTATTTTATTGGGCACTCGATTTAAAAACGGTCCTTTACCGAGTGCCAATAAAATACACTCGGCAAAAAAAAAAAAAAAACACTCGACAAAATGCGTCTTTGTCGAGTGCCTTTTTTCTGGCACTCGACAAATATGTATTTTACCGAGTGCTATTTTTCGGCACACGGCAAAACGCGTCTTTGCCGAGTGCCTTTTTCTGGCACTCGGCAAATATGTATTTTGCCGAGTGCCTGTGTTTGGCACTCGGCAAAGAGACATTTTGTCGTGTGCATTTTTTTGGCCCCTCGGCAAATTAGTTTTTCAAAGCAATTTTTGAGGCTCTAAATGAATTTAAATGAAAAACTTTTCATCTACAAAGTTGTATAACTTCTCAAGATCTATAAAGTTTATTTTGGTCATTTTTTCATTTGACAAAGCGACAATAACGTTGTTTATAAAATCTACATCTCTCATATTAGTTTCATGAAAGTAGAAGAGAGATATATAAGATTTATGAACAATGTTATTACCACTATGTCGGATGAACAATGACCAAAATAAACTTTGTAGATCTTGAGAAGTTATGAAATTTTATAGTTGGCAACATTTTGATTTGAAATCATCTTGTCATGCAAAAATGACGTTTGAATTTGAAAATTTGAATTTTTCAAAAGATCACGGATGGAAAAAACTTCCTAAATGAAAATTGTAGATCTCCAAAAGTTATGAAACTATGTAGTTGATAACTTTTTGATTTGAAATCATCTTATCATGCAAAACTACGTTTGAATCTCTCAAATTTAAAATTCGAATTTTTCAAAAGACCTCGGATGGAAAATCTTCCTAAATAAAAATTGTAGATCTCGAAAAGTTATAAAACTTTGTAGTTGACCACTTTTTGATTTGAATTCGTTTAGGGCCTCAAACAAGCAATTTACTCTCAATTTAGTATAATATATGAGGATAGATAACGGAATCTAGACACAAGTGACAGTATAGTGCAGTGGTAGAGTAGCAGACACGCGAGGGAGAGATCATGAGTTCGAATTCTGTCGGCCGCGTTAGCCGCGAATTTAGCGCAAAAAATGCACCGACTTCAATGAAGACGGGCGGACGCTGGCTGGCGGCGGCCTCCCTCGATTTTTTTTGAAAAATTTTACTATTATTTTTGGGTTTTTTTTGCATTTTTATTCTACTGAGTGTAAATCTTTGCCGAGTGCTTTTCCGGCACTCGGCAAATGCTTTGCCGAGTGCCTGACAAAAAGCACTCGGCAAAGAAGCCTTTGCCGTGAAGGGATATGCCGACAGCTCTTTACCGAGTGCAGCACTCGACAAAGGCTTTGCCAAGTGCAAAGCCTTCTTTGCCGAGTGCAATTGCACTCGGCAAAGCACGCGTCTGCTGTAGTGACGCAGTACTCGAAACAGAAGTACTAATATTTCTTTAAAAATATTATGAACAATAATTATTTGTGGGAGCTAATCTATCTAGGCCCCGTTCGGCTTACCCCATATTCGACTTGTTCGGCTTCTTTTTTCAGCCGGAATAGTATTTTTTTCTCACAACAATTTAGCCAGAACAGTGTTTTTCAGCCAGTTTCAGCCAAAATTCTGCCAGCCGAACTTTAATATATATATTATCCAAGTTAAAACCGACCGGCATTGATATCTCTGGCTGACCTTGCCCATTGACAACAAAGGTAGATGTGATGACTTCATCAATCTCAAAATCTTTCGTTATTACGTGTCAGCATTTGTATATATATGGCAACGTTTCCAAAAGAGTATAAATCAATTGACTAACGAACTTAGAGCATCTGCACTAAATTGAGAAAAACTCAATCCCCTTTCTCTATAAATAATGTTAAAGAAGATTTAGTAGGAAAAAACTAGCTCAACAGAAGGTGCGCTAGATTGTTTAGCTGAGTTGTCTAATTTCGGGCCATGTGGATAAGTTATCTATTATATATCTTCGACACGGAATTGGTCGATGTCCTTGTTTGTGAGGATACCTTATTGGTGGTACATGGATATGATATTGAAACTTGTCGCACAATCTGATTAGGAAAACTACAAACAATTCCTCTTTAATTAAATTCCAACACGGCTCATAGGTGCCAAATTGCGAGTATTTTGGCATCCACATACTACTCTTTTTGTTCCTTTTAGATTTTGAGCCTAGATATGACTTCAACGACGATGAGAATGACCAAAGTTTAGGGGTTTCGTTTGCACTATATATTTTCGTGGAGATGAAGATATACCTTTGTTCCACTATTTCGTTTCACTTTCTTGATCTACTCTGCATGATTTAGTCCAACGGATTTCTCCCATAGACTTTTGGGGCTTATGATCATGTAACAATGTTATATAATTTGTACATTGGATGTGTCAATAAATTTGTACATGATAGCCTTTTCCTAAGATTATCTCGAAGGTATAGAGACCTGTACTGTGTTCTCTTGAAGCGATTCAACTATTAGTTTAAACTACAAATCTTATGTAGTGTTCAACGAGAACTTGTGATGACAAGGTCCAAACTTTAATATTATGATGTATTACATATGTAGACAATACATGTCATCACCTTGAATTGACCTTAGAATGGTCTAGAAGAACCAAAGTTCAAACCATGATATACATTCCTATTCACTTCAGGACATAGTGGATCTTCAATTTCCACACCATGATGGGGATACATTACCTTCATGACACCTACTAACTAATATGAACATAACCAACATCAAAACAGATAATCAAGGCTACCACTATCTACTATCCGCATTCTTCCATGGGGCTAGTCTCAATTTATGCTATCACCAGAGAAAGACATCACATCTAAGCCTAGCCTAACATAATTCACATGATCATTGAAAAAATAACAACCATACTAGTTTAGTGATTAAAATCAAAGTCTCGACGGGAAACATGTTGTAACACCCTAAAATTTGCAATCTTTTAAAATAGTAAATTTGATTTATTTATGTTATTATGTGAGCATTTAAAATATAGGAAAGAAATATTTTTATGAAAATAAAAATCAAATATAAGGAATAGAAACATCTTGATGCATACATGCTGCTGCATATTCATTTTTTGGATGATTGGTTTTGACCAAATTTGAAAAAAAATTCAAATCCATTTGAAAATACTTTTGAAAAGCTCTAAAAATAAAAAGAAAAGGAAAAATTCTTTCCATTCCCTCCCTTCCTCAGTTTCGGCCCGCAGGCCTTTCTTTCCGCCAGCCCAGCTTGGCCTTCCACTGGCGCACCGTGCCGGCCCAGCTTCGCGCGGCCCAGCAACAGCCGCCTCGCTAGCCCAGCAGCCCCGCCAGCACCGCAGCAACTGCCGCCGCGTCCTCTTCAGCGCCTCACCCGCTGACGGTCAGGGCCCGCACGTCAGTGCCTTCCCCAACCTCCAGCACCCGCGCCGGTCAAGACCGCAACTGCTCCACGCCCGCTCCTCACGACGTGGGAGCGTCGCCCGCGCCCCGGCCCTATTTAAATGGGAGCCCGTACCCGCCCGCCTCTCCCCTGCTGCTCCTCGCCCCAGTTCTCCCTCTCTCGATCATAGAAAACCGCAGTATAGCGGCCCGCTAGAGCCGCTGCAGCCGTGGTCGTCGTCGTTCGCCGCTTCTCCATTGACCCTAGTCTGTCGCCGATCATCCCATCATGTTAGTGAACCTCCCCGACTGGTTTCCCCTCTTTCTCTCACTCTTTATTGCTCAAACGTCGTCGTCATTCTTTGTAGAAAGCCATCGTCCGCTGCTCACCATGGTCCGCTGTCCTCGCTTCATCCCCGCCTCCGATTTTCGCCCATGGTGAGCTCGCCTTGCTCTCCTCTGTCTCCCCGTCCAATTCCCATTTTGAATCATGGCCCGTAGGCCTTTATCAGCGCTCGCCGGAGTGCTCCATGCCGCCGGCAATGGAGGGCCACCGCGGCTGACACTGTTCCGGCCGGCTTTCCCTCCCCAAGCCGATCCTAGCCGTCCATCTCCTAATCGGCGGCCAGGATTAGAAGTTACCCCTTCGCGAGTGATTATGCTAAAGAGCCCCTTGGTTTTTAGAAAATAGAACCCGCAGTCCCTAGCGCACTTCGCTGATTACGCTTTCTCATTTTGAAAACGTAAAGTGCACTGTTCTTGTTCAAAATACGTCTTCAGTATTTACAGAAATGCTATTTGAACTGTTTCGCTTATAAAATTGTTATTTTAGCTCCGAATTGATCCATTCAAATCGCGTTAGCTTCGTAATTTCATAAGCTACATGTTGGAACTACTGTTAGTCAAGTTTGGAACTTTTTAATTTCATGATTAGATTTAATTCAATATATGGCTATAGGAAAACCCGTTTAAATCATAACTTTCGTATTTTAGCTCCGTTTTTCGTGAACTTCGCGTTGACGTGATCGTAGCGAGACGTAGATTATGTTTACAAACATTTTATCTTGTTTTCAATACTGTTGGTGTACTGTTCTAATGATAGGAATGTTTGCTTTGCATGAATGCTTTTGGAATGTTGTATGTTGCCGTGTGGGTCGCATTCAGACGGTGAGGAAAACGTTGGAGACCAAGAACTCTTCGACGACCAGCAGGACCAGCACGAGTTTGTGAACCAAGGCAAGTATAGCATGGGCCTTCCTTGATGTCCTATTTCACTTTAATCAATTACTCATTTGCATGTGTCTAATTTTGATACCCGTAAGGACAACCTAGTGATTGTTTATCCTGTTCCTTGTCTCCTATGGGTTAAATGCATATGGGTAGATTGCTAGTGCTCTAACTGAACTTGATATACATGTTGATGAATGATACTATGGAACAAAGTGAGTAACATGATTTATAACAACTGTTCCATAGGGCGAAAGTGCAAATGACCTTTGTTCATGTTGCTCCCGGCCCTCCATAAAGACTTATCTGTCGGCAAAAGCTGGGACTGATAGTGCAACCGGGAGAGTCATATGGCTCTGACTTTAGCTCAGTAATAGGATCTTTTCTAGCTAGTTAGAGGTTACCTTTTTAGCGCAAATGGGGCTTGCCACGTTGGGTATAGGGCTGCCTCTATTCCTATGAGTATAGCCGCGATGGATATGTGCCATAGGAAAGGGGGGTTCCTACATCTGCCTGCCAAGGAAACCTAGCGGCCCTAACTTGTTAGGGAAACCTATGAAATGGCTTCATAGTGTACCCTGCCCGCTCACCTTGGTAGTGACATGGGAGTAATTAACCCGGGCATATAGGGATCACGACTCGCGGTGAATGTGCACCACCTCTGTAGAGGGTAACAAACTGTTATAACAGCCGTGCTCACAGTCACGAGCGGCCCAGAAAACTTACAGAATAACTGATTACTTGTTGATGATCATTTAAAGTCGTTCAATGATGATATATGGTACACCTGACCCCGATATATGTTCTTATGGGAATTAAATGGGAGCTTAAGCATAACTTGTTAATACCTAAGAATAAAAGCTTGACCTATTAAAAATGCTAACTGCAGTAAACCAGAGTCTATCCTTTTTGAGCTTCATAACCCCATGTTAGCTTGTTAAGTACGGGATGTACTTACACTTGTTTATTTTCTTTACTTGGATAAAAATCCCGGATGGGTAACAGATGACAACGGGTATGAGGATTTCCCGGATGATTATTAGGCTTGTGGTCAATCAGTTGACCTTCCCTGTGATGACGGCCACGAGAGTTTTATTATCTTTTTATTATTCTGCTGTGATGTATAAGACTAAGTTTTATTATAACTCTGATGTATGAGACACCGTGATGATACTTTATGTAATTTGTCAGCTTATGTGTGTGATTGATTCCTGGGCACACATGAGTTTTGTGCATTTAAATTTATCCTTAAAATTGGGTGTGACAAATTGGTATCAGAGTAGTGTTGACTGTAGGACACAAGCCTAGTAGAAACTGGTCGTTTTTAGGTTTAGATGTTGCTACAAAAACCCTTGCTCTATGAACCTTGATATTTTTTTCTATACTGTATCTCTACCTTTGCTATTCATCTCTACCTTGGTGCTTATTTTAAAGTCTTTGTTCTCATGTTCACTCCTTGATCTGATATGCTTTTAGAACTTCTCCTTACCACCTTCTTGCGTAATCCTAAGATGAGTCTTCAGATTGTTACCCCTAGCACAATAAAAACGATAGTATCGCAAGTTGAGTCAGTGATTGAATTGTGCATCTTTATTGATTGTCGAATTGTTATTATGCTTATAATTGTTTTGAATTTTTATAATGATTGCAATGATCTTGTTGGGTGTTCCCACAATTTCATTTAGTTTATAGGCCTAAGGTATAAGGATCAGTGCAATAAATAGTTGGGTTATGGTTTTCTTCTCCTCTCTTGATCTTGTCTTTTCAGAGCAGTCTACACTCTTCGATTTATATCTCTATTCATGGACAACCAAAAATCATGAGCAAATTCTGGACACTAGAACACTTCAATATCTTTCTCTAAGCGCAAGAATCAGCTTGAAGGCTATGTTGGTTATGGAGATACGGAAATCGCAAGGCGATGCATCTGTGCTATTGGAATCTGGAGTAGTTTCTGTTGTGTACTGTTTTCAACCAAGTTAACGGCAGAATCTGGAAAAGTGTTCTATAAGGAAGTTGTGGAGAATTTTATAATCTTTCCAATGGTATAAGCTACAAGTTCATTAGATTAACAAAATGGGAGTTACATCTATTATACTGTATGGCTATTTTTGTCTCGCGAGGAATTTCAGGTTTCTTGCCCATACACAAGAGTCTCATTGGGATGTCAGGACATCGTGATAGTAGTTAGATCATCTGGAAGAAGGTACAAGTTATCCTTTTGTGTCCCCTAGTCTATCTTTTCTTAAGGGGGGTAGCCAAGTTGAAGAATCTGTAAGATGAAGTAGCATACGTTCTAGTTTGCGCAGCGGAAGCGTGGTGATACCCAAAGAAGTGGCTTGTTCATTAAGTCAACTAAGGAAGCGTGAGTTGAACTACCTAGCATGTTATCTGGAGTTATCCATTGTGAAGCATGGAAGTAATATCTTATTGGAAATAAAAGTGACATATAGGAGGATCATAAGAGTCTACAGGACATCTTCACTAAGGTGGTCTTGAGCTTGTGAAATCCTTGTTGGAATGAAAATTGAATATGACTTGGAAAAGTGCTATCGCCTGGAGAAGCAAAAGTCGTTGTTGATGTCCTTAGCAAGAGAGAGTTATGCTAAGAAAATTCGAACAATACCATGGACTAAGAATTGTATTCCAAGTTCGAGCAACTTAACCAGAATCATTCATGTTTTGAAGATTGGTGGAAGAAATTTCCTTCTGACCAAGAGATTCGTCAAGACTTCGTCGGAAGGTGGATATTTTGAAGAGAATTGGTATTATAGGAAAGGTGGCTTAGTGATTGGAGTTACCTAAGGGTTGTTCAAGGTACCTATCAGAATCTTGAAATCAATTGGGCAAGTTACTTGGAGAAAGATCAACATGTATGCAAAGTAAAGTGGGATCCCTATCAAGACGATGGAACTACACGATGAAGTAAAGAAGAATCCAAATGCGGAGAATCTGCATCTCTTTTGTCGACGTCTTCCGAATCTCGAGGACGAGATTCATCTTAAGGGGGGTAGAATTGTAACACCCTAAAATTTGCAATCTTTTAAAATAGTAAATTTGATTTATTTATGTTATTATGTGAGCATTTAAAATATAGGAAAGAAATATTTTTATGAAAATAAAAATCAAATATAAGGAATAGAAACATCTTGATGCATACATGCTGCTGCATATTCATTTTTTGGATGATTGGTTTTGACCAAATTTGAAAAAAAAATTCAAATCCATTTGAAAATACTTTTGAAAAACTCTAAAAATAAAAAGAAAAGGAAAAATTCTTTCCATTCCCTCCCTTCCTCAGTTTCGGCCCGCAGGCCTTTCTTTCCGCCAGCCTAGCTCAGCCTTCCGCTGGCGCACCGTGCCGGCCCAGCAACAGCCGCCTCGCCAGCCCAGCAGCCCTGCCAGCACCACAACAACTGCCGCCGCGTCCTCTTCAGCACCTCACCCGCTGATGGTCAGGGCCCGCACGTCAATGCCTTCCCCAACCTCCAGCACCCGCACCGGTCAAGACCGCAACTGCTGCACGCCCGCTCCTCGTGACGTGGGAGCGTCGCCCGTGCCCCGGCCTATTTAAATGGGAGCCCGTACCCGCCCGCCTCTCCCCTGCTACTCCTCACCCTAGTTCTCCCTCTCTCGATCATAGAAACCACAGTATAGCGGCCCGCTAGAGACGCTGCAGCCGTGGTCGTCGTCGTTCGCTGGTTCTCCATCGACCCTAGTCTGTCGCCGATCATCCCATCATGTTAGTGAACCTCCCCGACTGGTTTCCCCTCTTTCTCTCACTCTTTAATGCTCAAACGTCATCGTCATTCTTTGTAGAAAGCCATCATCTGCTGCTCACCATGGTCCACCGTCCTCGCTTCATCCCCACCTCCGATTTTCGCCCGTGGTGAGCTCGCCTTCTCTCCTCTTTCTCCCCGTCCAATTCCCATTTTGAATCATGGCCCGTAGGCCTTTATCAGCGCTCGCCGGAGTGCTCCATGCCGCCGGCAATGGAGGGCCGCCGCGGCTGACACTGTTCCGGCCGGCTTTCCCTCCCCAAGCCGATCCTAGCCGTCCATCTCCTGATCGGCGGCCAGGATTAGAAGTTACCCCTTCGCGGGTGATTATGCTAAAGAGCCCCTCGGTTTTCAAAAAATAGAACCCGCAGTCCCTAGCGCACTTCGCTGATTACGCTTTCTCGTTTTGAAAACGTAAAGTGCACTGTTCTTGTTCAAAATACGTCTTCAGTATTTACAGAAATGCCATTTGAACTGTTTCGCTTATAAAATTGTCATTTTAGCTCTGAATTGATCCATTCAAATCGTGTTAGCTTCGTAATTTCATAAGCTACATGTTGGAACTACTGTTAGTCAAGTTTGGAACTTTTTAATTTCACGATTAGATTTAATTCAATATATGGCTATAGGAAAACCCGTTTAAATCATAACTTTCGTATTTTAGCTCCGTTTTTCATGAACTTCGCGTTGACGTGATCATAGCGAGACGTAGATTATGTTTACAAACATTTTATCTTGTTTTCAATACTGTTGGTGTACTATTCTAATGATAGGAATGTTTGCTTTGCATGAATGCTTTTGGAATGTTGTATGTTGCCGTGTGGGTCGCGTTCAGACGGTGAGGAAAACGTTGGAGACCAAGAACTCTTCGACGACCAGCAGGACTAGCACGAGTTTGTGAACCAAGGCAAGTATAGCATGGGCCTTCCTTGATGTCCTATTTCACTTTAATCAATTACTCATTTGCATGTGTCTAATTTTGATACCCGTAAGGACAACCTAGTGATTGTTTATCTTGTTCCTTGTCTCCTATGGGTTAAATGCATATGGATAGATTGCTAGTGCTCTAACTGAACTTGATATACATGTTGATGAATGATACTATGGAACAAAGTGAGTAACATGATTTATAACAACTGTTCCATAGGGCAAAAGTGCAAATGACCTTTGTTCATGTTGCTCTCGGCCCTCCATAAGGACTTATCTGTTGTCAAAAGCTGGGACTGACAGTGCAACCGGGAGAGTCATATGGCTCTAACTTTAGCTCAGTAATAGGATCTTTTCTAGCTAGTTAGAGGTTACCTTTTTAGCGCAAATGGGGCTTGCCACGTTGGGTATAGGGCTGCCTCTGTTCCTATGAGTATAGCCGCGATGGATATGTGCCATAGGAAAGGGGGGTTCCTACATCTGCCTGCCAAGGAAACCTAGCGGCCCTAACTTGTTAGGGAAACCTATGAAATGGCTTCATAGTGTACCCTGCCCGCTCACATTGGTAGTGACATGGGAGTAATTAACCCAGGCATATGGGGATCATGACTCGCGGTGAATGTGCACCTCCTCTGCAGAGGGTAACAAACTGTTATAACAGCCATGCTCACGGTCACGAGCGGCCCGGAAAACTCACAGAATAACTGGTTACTTGTTGATGATCATTTAAAGTTGTTCAATGATGATATATGGTACACCTGGCCCTGATATATGTTCTTATGGGAATTAAATGGGAGCTTAAGCATAACTTGTTAATACCTGAGAATAAAAGCTTGACCTATTAAAAATGCTAACTGCAGTAAACCAGAGTCTATCCTTTTTGAGCTTCATAACCCCATGTTAGCTTGTTAAGTACGGGATGTACTTACACTTGTTTATTTTCTTTACTTGGATAAAAATCCCGGATGGATAACAGATGACAACAGGTATGAGGATTTCTTGGATGATTATTAGGCTTGTGGTCAACCAGTTGACCTTCCCTGTGATGACGGCCACGAGAGTTTTATTATCTTTTTATTATTCCGCTGTGATGTATAAGACTAAGTTTTATTATAACTCTGATGTATGAGACACCATGATGATACTTTATGTAATTTGTCAGCTTATGTGTGTGATTGATTCCTGGGCACACACGAGTTTTGTGCATTCAATTTATCCTTAAAATTGGGTGTGACACATGTAAAAATGAAATAAATACAATTGAGGAAATTAAATCTAACAAAGTGAGCAAAGATAACTTAGCAAGCTCACCGGTCTAAGAGACCACTAGATTCCATGAGGTACATAAAAGTACTTGAAGTTAATGCAAAATAAAGGCTTGAATCAAAGTAAAATAGAAAGTCCAATATACCATTATGATAAAACTGTCTTACAACTTAAAATAAGATACAAGAGGGACTCTGCCAAACTCCAAAGAAGGCTATTATGAAACTGGGCCTGAGTTGATGAGGACATGACACTTATGGATATGTCCATGAAATAAAGTTAAACACAAGGTGAGCTTGTTCCAAGGATTGCACAACGACATAAGTAAGAATTTGTTGCTACCTAATATCGGCACTTTCAATGTGTTTAGCGAATGATTTGAGGATGCTAGGAACCTTGGAGAGACTTCATACATGGCCTCTATAACTCATAGGACGTTGATGCACCATGCTCAAGACTAATCTTGGGGTACAAGACCATTGAAGCACAACATTTCGTTCGTTAGCAGCCTGACAGTACTTTATTGGGAAGGCCATAACTCCTCCAACCAGAGTGTGATTGAGGTTAATGAGCACTTGATGAAAACCTTGCTTGATAAGCTTTCAAATAGATCTGGTCCCACCTCAATATCGCATCAGCAAGGTATTCAAATCATCACAACAAGCTGCTACTATTTCTATCGGGTGTTGCAACATTGTCTTGGGCTAGACATTTACCATTGGGATCCTAGCCCAAGTTGGAGCATACCCCTATCATGTGCATAACACCTCAAAGATGCCCAAGTATGACCTCTTCCTTGGTCACCACTTTAGGAGTCTAGCATGCATATAGGCCAAGTTGGATGCCCAATCCATACAAGTTTGAGTCCATCTTGGACTCCAGGAGCAGCCTGCACTAAAACAGACTCCCAGGTCGCATACTGACTCCATGTTTTATGTTCTACATCCAGATGGAAGATAATTTTATATGCTAACCAATGACTTTGGTCCTACATCAAAATTCCTTTGAAATCAAATATAATCGTCATCAAAACAAGTGGACATTCAGAATCTCGGTGTTGTGTCACCGTCTTTTAGGCGGGCCTTGTAATTTCTTGAGATACCTTAGGGACGCGAATAGGGGTCCTTGTCTACCCCTCAAAATATATATTTAGTAACTGTTTACACCAAAATTTGGAAGGAGAGTCATAGAGACCCAGAAGCTCCAAGGATCATATCATCAAGGGATCAGTTGCGGGCGGATTAGAAACAGTTGATTCAAACGCGAAATCTAGGAATCGGCTTTTCTTCGGATAGCGCCAGCAGATAATGACAAGGCTACGATCAACGCCAGGATGAAAACATGTTGGACTCTACAAAAAGGGAAGATTAGAGTCCAAGTTATTTTAAATTAGGAATATTTTCATTTTTTATGCCAAAGTCTGTAACAAATCATGCTCAAATAGGATTCATGTTTAGGCTCCGGGTATAAATACCAAACCCCAGCAATTGTAAGAAGGGACCAATCAATCAAATACAAGTCAATTACTTTTTTCGGCTTCGGCCACCCCTTAGGAGTAGGAGTAGAGTAGATCTCGGTGAGTTCTTCAGCGAGTACGGCTGCATCGATTCAGTCGACCTCCACTGCTTGTTGTAAGTACCGTCATGGTTTATACCTCTGTTCATATGGATGCATCGATCCGGTCGACCCCCACTACGGCTCTGGTATATGCTAGTTATCGACTTTTGCCTAATTCAAGTATGGCCTATGTGATTCTGCCTCACACCCCATTGCTTGAATTAGATCGAGGTCAAGTTATTGGCTCTACCTTTGAATGACAGTCTTTGATAGATTCATTAAGTTACTGATATTCCTTATTGCTTTCATTATTTATCTAATTACAACAATATTACTCTGCCCGATTGAGATTGATCCGGATCGGCCTTATATCTTATTTAACCCATCGTTTGCTACTCTTAAACTGATCTAATCTGCATCTTAAACAATGAGTTATGTTTTTTATTGACTATTTTATATCAATCTTAATCGTGCATAGCATGCAGTTAAGGCATGTTTGATCTTGAGTAGATCTATTGGTTAGCAAGAAGCGTTCCATGGCCCGTCATCATGGCCTATGGGATTCTACCTCTCACCCCACTATTGGCACCATGAAGTGGGGATCGTTAGTTGGTAGATCCATTCCTGAGAAGGCATGACCTTAACTGTGCGCTATGCCTGAATTGGCTGCTTAGCCGATATCGAATGCTTTCATGAATAGTTCACATCACGAGATCGTTGAAGTAAAGATAAGTTCAGAGATGTGTTAGCCCCATGATCTTGTTATTGTATTACGGCCTGCATGATTCTGCCTCATGCCCCACTGATATTAGTAATGAGTTAGGGTCGTCGAGTCTATTGTTACATCTACGGCCTGCATGATTCTGCCTCATGCCCCATTGGTCATGGCGATAGATGAGATCTAACATATTCATTAGATTTATCTTTATTAGATGATTGAGTAGTGTTGAATTGTTTCTTTACATAAATAGGAGTTCGGTTACTTGTAATCATTGGCTCAGTATAAACCAATCATCATCGATATCTTATTGCCATTGATTAATGTTTGCTTAAATGATATTTATTCTGAATGATAACCGATTCTTCTTCACACGACCCCATGAACTCTAACTGACTTATTCTCATGAATATACTGGGATCGGCTATTTAGCCGATTTCCTTCCATATCAGCTCTCATAGCTGTACTTTCGGAACTATCTGGCAACACCGATAAGTTTCGCCCTTAATTACTAATGAACTTTCTCTCCTTATCAATTGCAGGGTCAAATTAACTGGCATGCCTCAGGAGGATTGCACAGGATCGACCACCCCTGCGCTGAAGCTAGGCGGATCTACTTCATCGAGCAGACCCTTCTAGCTTGCTGCGTGTGTCCTCAGCACGGGACAAAATTCTATGTCGACACATATTTCTGGCATGCCCGGTGGGACCCCACAATCGTCATGGCGGTTCACAACAACGACAACATCCTTATGGTACATTATGAAGACCTACCTGATGAAGATAAGGATACAATCAACAAAGCTATAGAAGAATTTCAGAAGAAGTGTTTGTTGTCCTATACCAAAACACATGACAACACTGTTATTCAGAAATTTCCACTACCAAGAGTGCTACTATACGGACAGACAGATACAGTTAAAGCTGAAGACAGGCGTTTCTTTGTGGAAGCCATAGACAAATCTGTTCGTGATGCCCTATCAAGCTGCAATGAAGCTTTCGTTGACGCATTTCACAACACCATGAAAGAGGCAATTCATGAAATTCTAGTTAGTCAGGTTGGATCGACTTGTTACAACATTCCAGATCCATTGACCCAAGGGACTAATCAAGTCAGCACCATCCATCAAGAAGCAGCACCAGCTAGTAATGGTGAAGTCCAGACACTTCAAGGTTCATCTGAACAAACTCTAGGTACTGCTACAAATCAGATACAGCACAATCCTAGACCGTCAGTACAGTGTGTGCAGCAACCGGCGGGGCAAAGTAAAAACCAGATGATCAATTTTGGCACATTAGGCCACATACCGTCGTCGGCTCAGAAGATAGCACCATCCGTTCAGAGGATCCATAGAGATATAGATCCTTATGTCTATAATCAGAGACTTCAAGCAGCAAGCCAGCAATGGACCCAACAGATTGAGATTCCACAAGGCTATCATTGTGGCACAGATTATAACACCCTCCACATGATACCAAATCCAGGGTATCAAGGCACGCGGGATTTCAATCCACAGATGGGTTAGCAAGTACCGAGAAATTCGAATCCGCAAGCTGACGAGTTGCTGCTCAAGGTGACCAAGATGATGAAGAGTCAGTTTGGTCTAAAGCCAAAAGGAATGACTTTTTTGTACAAACGCCCATATCCAGAATGGTATGATTTGGTCACCCTCCCTACAAATTACAGGCCCTCAGAATTCACCAAGTTCACTAGTCAAGATGGCACAAGCACAATAGAACATGTCAGTCGGTATCTTACATAATTGGGCGAAGCATCAGTTGAGGATGCCCATCGAGTTTGTTTCTTCTCCTTGTCCCTGTCAGGGCCGGCCTTTACTTGGTTCTCATCACTACCAGTCAACTCCATTGCTAATTGGGCTAACCTGGAGAAGAAGTTTCATACATATTTTACACTTGGACTGGAGAGAAGAAAATAACCGATTTGACAACCATGAGATAGAGGACTAATGAATCGGGCACTAAGTTTCTTCAGAGATTCCAAGAGACTAAGAATCTGTGTTTCTCGTTGAGCTTGACAGATGATCAGTTAGCTGCTTTAGCTGTCCAAGGAATGTTGCCGATGTGGAAAGAGAAGCTGCTGGGACAGGAATTTGACAACTTGGGTCAATTGGCTCAACGAGTGGTAGCACTTAATAGCCAATTCCAGAGCATACGCAGAGATACCTAATTCCAGAAGAGTACTTCAGTAGCCGATGCTTACGATCCATATTTAGTCAATGATGGCTATGAAGATGAAGAAGAAGAGGTCGCTGTAGTTGAATGGAATTGGGGCAAGAAGATAGTGATGGTGCCAAATCCTTGGGGAAGAGGAGTTGAGGAGAGTTATGACTTTGATGTTACCAAATCAGACAAGCTCTTCGATTTCTTGCTTGAGAAGGGGTAGATCAAGTTGCCCGATGGTCATGTCATGTTGCCCCCTGATTAGTTGAAGAACAAGAAGTTCTGCAAATTCCATAACGCTACTTCTCATTTCACTAATGAATGTAGAATCTTCAGGCAGCATATACAGAGAGCTATTCAACAATGGAGGCTCAAATTATATACACCTCGGAAGATGAAAGTCGATGATAATCCTTTCCTAGGAGATCAAAACATGGTTGATGCTGGGTTGTTCAAAGGAAAAACCAAGGTCCTAACATCGACCAAATCGAGAGAAGCTAGAACAGTCGATCCCAAAATACAAATATCGGCTAATGAGTACAGAGAGATTAGAAGACGCCGTGCCGAACAAAAGAGCTGATACGAGTAGGGGAGGACGTTGAAAGTAGAGACATCAAAGCCGTGGTCACATCTCGAATTCTATTCAATAAATGGCAGCGGCAGAAGGAAAAGGATTATCAGCGTTGGTTAAAAGATCAAGCATACCAGCATCAATTAGAAGAAGAGAAGTATGAAAGGGAACAAGCTGAATTATATTGGAATTGTCCTTTCTTTAGACATTGCTAGAATGAAGGTTTGAAGTTGCCTACCAGACATGACTGTCTAGAATGCTGCAATCGATATTGGGAGTATAGGTAATCTCGAACCAACCGCCGGTCTATCCATGCTCAAGATGCATATCATTATAACAACATGGGTCGGCGCTTAAAAAAACAAAAGTGTTCATGATCAATTGGGGAAAAGAGTCATTGGACAGAACTAGGCTGATCATGAAGTGGAAGGCGCTGAAAGAATATACACATGGTAGGAAGGCCAGTGGTGCCTAGGAGATTTGACGAGAAGCCAAAAGAGGAGGGTGTAGCGCCTAAGGAACAGAGAAATAGAACAGGCTCAGGCACTCGATAAAACTCAAGTATGGCATATCAAGCAGATATCTGATAAAAGGCAACCATCAGCTAATATCCAAATGGCTTTTCTGTTACCATTAGAATTTAGAACTTCGGCAGATCAGGAAGTTTATTCAGACTTCGACGAGTCAGAGTATAAAGAGATGGTTGCCAAGTTGACAGTCGTGCATCAATCGATATTTGACAGACCAGTCAAACATCGGCACTTGAAGGCGTTGTATATGAAAGGTTTTGTTGATGGAAAGCCGATGAGCAAGATATTGGTGGACAGAGGTGCATCTATCAATCTTATGCCTTATACTACTTTTCGTAAGCTTGGCAAAGGACCAAAAGATCTGTTGGAAACTGACATGATGCTTAGAGACTTTAGAGGTAACACATCTAAGACCCGGGGGGCAATAAATGTCGAACTGATAATCGGGAGTAAAACTCTGCTCACCACATTCTTCGTTATTGATGGGAAAGGATTATACAGTTTACTCCTCGGTCATAATTGGATTCATGCAAATTGTTGCATACCATCGACCATGCATCAGTGTGTGATTCAATGGCATGGAGATGATGTCGAACTGGTTCGTGCTGATGAGTCCGTAAGAATCGCGACATCCGATCCAGTCTTTTGGGAACTAGGAGATTTCGAGTGTTTTTCTAGTAAGACATGGGAAGGAGGCTTCATTAAAATCAGCAATGAAAGCCAACAGCCGATGCAAGCGATCGGCTCTGAGAGTTGTTTTAGTAGAAAAGTCATAGCTTCACGTCGGCCGTTGGATCAAAGGAAAATGAGTATTAAGTCTTGGAGATGGGTTTAGGCCGACGTACGTGAAGGCTGAGTTGAAGTGTAAATGTGATTCAGAGTTAATGGATTTCTTAAAAGAAGTTCTATTTTGCTTAATAGAACGCTTGACCTAGGTTGATTACTCATCTGACCTTTTATATTGAAAGTTCTATGGGACATTATCCTAGCGTCTGATCAACACTTGGTAGCCGATTCATTCTCGGCTCTAGTAGCCGGTACCAGGAGGGTATCGCCTCTAGTTCAAAAATGAAAATCTTCAAAGGCAATAAAAGCTGATATGATATGTATCGCCTATAGAGCAAAAAAAAAGAAACAAAAGATAGAAACAGTCATACACAAGAGCATTGTACCAAGGTGCATCCACGGAAGGAATAGGAGTCTTTGTTCATCAGGGTTACCCTAAGTACAAACTATTCAAAGACCTTGTTCACCACATCCCGCGCGGATGTGATGTCCACTATGGCCTCCGCTGCCATGATGAATTCTTTGAGCAGGTCTTCGTGCTCCTCAGGGCCATCACCAATCGGGAAACCAACCTCCATAGTATGAAGATTGTGCTCGGTCTAGACTTGCGCTGTAGTTAGAGCCATTGATGTGTGTGGCAAACGCCATGAAGGGCAATCTCCTAGACACGGGCTGGGATATCTTGGAGACGAATGTCGGTGGAGGAACCTCGGGCATTGATGGCGTCCACGGCTGCGTTCACCGCCAGTTGGAGAGATTCCAACTATGCTGTTAGGGCTGACAATCACGAAACAAGGAAAACATCAAAATAAGAGTAATAAAAATCAGAGTAAGAGGCCTTCATGGAATTCATCTTACCCACCACCATGGCATCTAATTCGGCCAGTTGTGCTCGGACGGCACTGGCCACCGCCTCAGCCACATAAAGGGCGGCATGGGAAACCCCGAGGTGAATCTCTAGTTAGCCATTCTCCCAAGTTGCCTTAGAGTAATGATTTTGAGCTATCCTCCACTCATTAAGATAGTGCCAGGCGTCGTCGCCATTGTAGGAATCAGAAGAATCCGACGATGAGGCCGACACAGAAGATGCGGCGTCAGAGGGCCCGCCGGCCCTAGGAAGAGGACAGAAACTATCATTCACAACAAACCTACAGGTGAGTCAGAACTATTCATCATCATGAACAAGAAATGTTGACCTCACCTCATGCGTCGGAGACGCTGGCTCATTGGCATACTCTCCTCCAGAAGTTTCTCCACTGCACGCTTACCTCGGTTATCTTTGCTGCCTATGGAAGAATGATTGGATCTACGAAAGGGAGAAAGAGAACCGCTATAGGGTTTTAACAGGCAGAGAAGAGCGAAGAAACAGTTGCTAGTAAGGATATATTCGAGGCTGAAACCACCAACCGGTATTTGAAGACTTGAAGCAAAGGGACGGGCGCCTCAAGACGTGTAAAAGACAACAGCAATTAATGGAAGGCGAAGCACCAATTCACTAGTGCCGATGGAAATACAACACTGAGCAACTGAAAGGCAGGAAATCGAAGGGTTCTCTTAATAAAAGCCGTGTTTTTAGACTTAAACCGAAGGGCCTAGATCGGCTATATCAAATCGGCTCTTTAGCCGAAAAAGCAAGCCTAAGCAAAAGTAATGCGCATAATGCCAAGACAGGAAAATTATCTGTTAAATGTCGCCTATTACAAACTACGGGCTGAGGAAAACCCTGCCTACTATATCATCGGCCAAGGTATTAAAAGCTACAGAATTGGCGACACTCATGAAATCCTCGACCAAGTGCTCCTGCTCCCCAGGGTATGCTGTGACTAGAAAACCATGGGGAAGAAGCTAAAGATTTTGGCCCGGATGGGCTTGGGCGGCAACCAATGCCGTGGCAGCGCCATGACAGACGCCATGGAGAGCAACCTCCCTGACACAATTCGGAATGTCATGCAAATGAACCACCAAAATAGCACCCCTGGCATTGACAAATCCCACCGCATGATCCGCAGCTGATCGAAGGCTCTCCAGTTGAGCAGATAGATCTAAAAGATTCAAAGGGGAGGTGATTAGAGTCTCGGAGAAAAAATTGAAAAGAAACAGAGGTTACGACAGGTATCTCACCTACAATTCTAGCCTTGGCCTTGGCCAACCTATCCTCCACTGAATCAACCACAGGAGGTGATCGACATCGAACCATGGCCAGGGCCGATTCTACGAGGGATAGACACTCAGCGAGACTCTAGCCATGTCGATCAATGGAGGCAAGCAGATCGTCATTATCAATCCACCTCATCTGATGGCAAGGGGGCTGGCAGCAAGTCGTCGATGAGGAAGGCCTTGAAGGCTGAACGGAGTCGGCCTTGTTCCCTGAGGCAGCGGAGGCATCGCGGGATATACCCTCCTAATAATGAAGGCGCTGATGCGATGATGTAGATCCGATGAAGACCTTCTTAGGAAGCCTCTTGCTGTTCTCCATGATCTATGACCTACGGGAAAGCAGGAACTATGCTAAGGGTGCAGAAGGTTTGGGGCAAAGTGAGTTATCCTTAGATCAACTGCCGAGACCCATTTATATAGCCCAGGAAGGCGAGAAGATAGATTTTGCTAGGGGTGTGAGTATGGAATCAGAAACAGAAGCGGAACGGCACTCTGGAAGTTCAGGAGACGGATAACGGAAGGGTAACAAATTCGAACTTATCGTTTCCCCAAACTACAAAGCATCGTGGGACGAATACAAAGAATCTACATTGACTAGAGATCTACCCACCAAGGCCTCTTTGGATTGAAGGGAGTCCGGATCCCCATAAGGTTGAGGGTCATTGTGAACCAAGTCACATCAGCCCATTGATAAGATTGTGCAAGAGAAAGGGAAGAGCCGCCTGTCTAGCAAATACCCAGCTAATTCCTCGGTGACTAGGAAACCGCTGGAAAGAAGCTTTGGCTTTCCCAATAGGCATTTGATGGAACAAACAAGGGGAAGATGTCCATGTATTCTAGCCTTCACAAAACACTAAAACAACTTTGTGAGCATGGAGAGAAGACTCAGGTGATATCACAAGAAATCTTCTAACTACGATGGCTAGTCTTCTTGCTCAACGAAACGCTAGAATAAGTGACACAATTACCCCTTGCACAAGAATTCTTCTAACCGCTGAAGATCTGCATAGCAAAGGGATAAACCATGGAGGATCCAGTGGGATAGGAGACACCCAAGGAGGCAGATAAAAGCGAAACATGGCTGAATTGTTGAATTTACTCTCACCAGGGTCGGATAACCATTTTGTAGCCGGCTTGGAAGGATGAGTCTAAACGCCCGTGGAGCAATAATGCTCTGAAAAAGTTTTGAAGCATGGGCTCATGGTTTGATATGGACGGCGACAAATAGTAGACCCCAAGATTCCTCACCCGTGACTACGGGCCTATCGGGAGCACGTACATGGTAATTTTGGAACAAAAGTTCTTTTGTCCCAAAATTGGGGGGTATGTGTTTACACCAAAATTTGGAAGGAGGGTCACAGAGACCCAAAAGCTCCCAGGATCATATCATCAAGGGATCAGTTGCAGGCGGATTAGAAATAGCTGATTCAGACATGAAATCTAGGAATTGGCTTTCTTCGGATAGCGCCAGCAGATAACGACAAGGCTACGATCAACGCCAGGATGAAAACATGTTGGACTCTACAAAAAGGGAAAGATTAGAGTCCAAGTTATCTTAAATTAGGAATATTTTCATTTTTATGCCAAAGTCTGTAACAAATCGTGCTAAAATAGGATTCATGTTTAGGCTCTGTGTATAAATACCAAACCCCAACTATTGTAAGAAGGGACCAATCAATCAAATACAAGTCAATTACTTTTTTCGGCTCCGGCCACCCCTTAGGAGTAGGAATAGAGTAGATCTCAGCGAGTACGGCTGCATTAATCCGGTCGACCTCCACTGCTTGTTGTAAGTACCATCATGGTTTATACCTCTGTTCGTATGGCTGCATCGATCCGATCGACCCCCACTGCGGCTCTGGTATAAGCTAGTTATCGACTCTTGCCTAATTCAAGTATGGCCTGTGTGATTCTGCCTCACACCCCACTGCTTGAATTAGATCGAGGTCAAGTTATTGGCTCTACCTTTGAATGGCAGTCTTTGGTAGATTCATTAAGTTACCGATATTGCTTATTGCTTTCATTGTTTATCTAATTACAGCAATATTACTCTGCCCGATTGAGATTGATGTGGATCGGCCTTATATCTTATTTAACCCATCGTTTGCTAATCTTAAACTGATCTAATCTACATCTTAAACGACGAGTTATGTTTTTATCGGCTGTTTTATATCAATCTTAATCGTGTATAGCATGCGGTTAAGGCATGTTCGATCTTGAGTAGATCTATTAGTTAGCGAGAACCGTTCCATGGCCCATCATCATGGCATGTGGGATTCTGCCTCTCACCCCACTGTTGGCACCATGGAGTGGGGATCGTTAGTTGATAGATCCGTTCCTGAGAAGGCATGACCTTAACTATGCGCTATGCCTGAATCGGCTGTTTAGACGATATCAAATGCTTTCATGAACAGTTCACATCACGAGATCGTTGAAGTAGAGATAAGTTGAAAGATGTGTTAGCCCCATGATCTTGTTATTGTATTACGGCCTGCATGATTCTGCCTCATGCCCCACTGATATTAGTAATGAGTTAGGGTCGTCGAGTCTATTGTTGTTTCTACGGCCTGCATGATTCTGCCTCATGCCCCACTGGTCATGGCGATAGATGAGATATAACATGTTCATTAGATTTATCTTTATTAGATGGTTGAGCGGTGTTGAATTGTTTCTTTACATAAACAGGAGTTCGGTTACTTGTAATCATTGGCTCAGTATAAACCAATCATCATCGATTTCTTATTGTCATTTATTGATGTTTGCTTAAATAATATTTATTCTGAATTATAACCGATTCTTCTTCACACAACCCCATGAACTATAACTGACTTATTCTCATGAATATACTAAGATCGGCTATTTAGCCGATTTCCTTCCATATCGTCTCTCATAGCCGTACTTTCGGAACTGTCTGGCAACATCGGCAAGTTCCGCCCTTAATTACTGATGAACTTTCTCTCCTTGTCAATTGCAGGGTTAAATTGACTGGCACGCCTCGGGAGGATTGCGTAGGATCGACCGCCCCTGCACAGAAGCTTGGCGGATTTGCTCCATCGAGCGGACCCTTCCGGCTTGGTGCGTGTGTCCTCGGCACGGGACGAAATTCTGTGTCGACAATAACCATCGCCCAAATTAGGATTGGGGTTTTGCTTTAGATCAGTCTGTATTTAAAACAGTCATCGTTATCATCGGTTTGTGAGACCTTAACTTTGAGTTCTTAATAACCGTCGGCTCTCAAAAAATGTGCGGTGAAGGTCCTGGCGGTGATAACACAATATGTTCTAGTGTTGTCTCCTAAAACCGTTTTTTTGGTAGTGGCAATTTGAAGTATTTCATATCATTGAGCATAGGAGTCTAGGACAGAAATATATTTTTAGTGAGAAAGATGTGTTGAATAGTAGCGCTAGAACTAAAAAAAGACAATGCAATAGAGCCCCAAGAATGAATGGTGCCCATCGTATTAGTTTATTTCAGTTCATAATGTTATCTTGATTTGTGAAGAATGCATGGCATTCTTAATTTATGTAAAATTAAGGAATGTGGTCAAAGTGGTGTGGAATTGTAAAGTGATGATATATAATCTCTTTGGTTGTCAGACACTCTTTATTTGACAATATTTTTCTATCCTCGATGCTCTACATATTGCTTGAGCATTTCCAATGGATATCATTATCTGTGTTCTTTATTTTATATATCTATTATATCCTATTAATTTAGGCTAGTAAGATTTATAGCATTATTTGGCCTTTTCTTAGCATATTTTTCTAGATCGCCACTGCATGTACATATGCATCACTGCTGGATTTAGGTTCTTTGTCGAGTGTCTGACGCACTCGACAAAGGCCAAATTGCACTCAGCAAAGAACACGTGGCAAAAAATTGATCGGCAAAGCCCTCTTTGCCGAGTGTCTTTTATCTGGCACTCGGCAAAGGCTTTGCCGAGAGCCCCGGGGGCACTCGGCAAAGAAAAGCGACCGTCACGGCGCCGGCCCCGTTGATGATCGCTTTGCCGAGTGCCAACCCTGCAGGCACTCGGCAAAGATTTTTTATTTTTTTTAAAAAAAATTCTTTGCCGAGTGCCCTCTATCCAGCCCTCGGCAAAGATGTTTTATTTTTTTTCTAAAAATTCTTAGCTGAGTGCCCCTTACAGACGCTCGGCAAAGTTTGAATTTTTTTTAAAAAAAATTCTTTGCCGAGTGCCCTCTGGCCGGCACTCGGCAAAGTTTGAATTTTTTTTTAAAAAATTCTTTACCGAGTGCCCTCTGGCCGACACTCGGCAATGTTTGAATTTTTTTTAAAAAAAATTCTTTGAGAGTGTCATGGTCATGGCATTCGGCAAAGCTGGAAAAATGGTTTTCCGAGCGCCCATTTTTCCAGCTTTGCCGAGTGCTGTGACCATGGCACTCGGCAACGGGGTCCTTCGCCGAGTGCAACACTCGGCAAAGTGACCCAAAACAGCAATTTTTAATTATTTTTATATTCCATCATAACAAATAAATTCATACAAACATATATCTCATTCATCACATATATATCTCATCCATCTACACATTCATCCGCACATATCACATCCATCACAATGTATATCACATATATAATAATAAGTGCTCAAGTCCATCTAAATAAATCTACAAGTCCATCAAAGTCCACAAGTGCATCACAAGTATATCACAAGTCCATCACCAAGTGAACAACAAATGAAAAAAATACAACGTGCACTCATCTCGGCCACTGCGACTATGGTGAAGGCCCAGCTCCATCATTCGGATGTGCATGAGGTGGATTATTCGAACCACCGTCAGATGCAGACTGCACAAAGGAGAAAAGATTACATGTGAGACAAGATTATTTGGATAGCTAATCTAGGAAGGTAGAGGCAATACAAGCGAAAGTAAAAAAACTTTCATACTCATAGGAGTAGCTGGAGCTGTAGGACGCGGAGGCAGAGGTGGAACCAACAGCCCAGCTGGCAGAGAGAAGCCCACACGTTGCCCAAGCCCTTGTAGGAACTCCGTAATGTCCGTCAACCTCTGCGCCTAGGCCTGCCGCTCGGCCTGCTCGGCCTCTCGCTTGGCCTCTAGCTGGGCCGCCATCCTCTGGTGCCCAGCCTCCAGCTCCTAACGTTGCCTCATTTCTTATTCTAGCTGGGCCTACAATATTTCACTCCAATGTTTCAGTAATGCAAAGCTAATTAAGGTATGTAAAGATCAATGGATGACGAGTAAAACAGGAATAACCTCAAGTGCATCGACCTGGTGCTGTGCAGCGGTCGGCGTGTGCAAATGGTCGGGCTCTCGCTCGTGCTTCGTGCTCAGATCTTGGAGAGAGAGGGAGTAGAGGCCGTGTCGATGACGCCGTCACCAAGCCAGAATCGCCCATGCTTCTTGCCTTGCACCGCCCTCATGACGGCCTCTCCATCAAAGTCTTGGGTGCTTGGATCATGGTCTAGCCCATGGAACGACCTCGCCACCTCAGTGTACTCACTGATACGGGAGTGGACGCTCGGGTTCGTGTATGCCTCGGGCGGGTCCTCCAGGTTGAAGGAGACATTGGATGTCGCCATGCCCTTGTGGGCCATACACCATGCCTAGAAGTTTGAGCAAGCCTGGCCACTATGTGACGCCGACTGCGAGAAAGACAGCACGATGATTATAAATCAGGCAGAACTGAGTGTCACAATAGATAAATGAATTCGCATACCCATGCTTATTTGTATCCGGTGAGGCTGTAGCTGCCTTGATGGTGTGCTGGACCTTGCATCTGCAAACGATGGTCCTAGGCATCCCTGTGCATCTTGAGGTACTCCTCCGTGAACCACCTCTCCACCATCATCGCCCAGCACTCGGGATACGCTTGGCACCACTAGGAAATCATCTACGCGTCATCAAGTATTGGACATATAAGAAGATCAAATGAAACCAACTTAATCTCAAAATGAATCAATATTGATGTTCTTCATTTACCTCAAGGTACTGCTTCCGGGTCAGCTGCATCTCTCTTGCGTCTTTCTTGGTTTTCCTCTCTCCAAGCTTCGACCCATAGTAGGTTACGATGGCCTGGATGCGCGCCTCATGATGCATATCGGTGATGAGTTTTTTACATGCTTTGGTAGTCACCTGCTCCGCTCTGGCCTCAAATCCCTCCTTGCATCTGTAATAAGTCTGCATACAAAAGTGATGTATCCATTCATTATTTCAAGAAAAGTCTAATGAATGCGACATATTGAGCAATGTTGTGCGAGTGAGACTTACCCAAAACTCTGCCTTCACCCACGCCGCCTTGTTGGGGTACTCCGCATCGAGGGCGACGACGTAGTGGTCAAACGAGTAGGCTAGCTCCATCTTCGATGCGTACGTGACAATGCTGGGGAAGTGTTGCTTGCATAGAAGACCTAGGATGCCGTTGACTAGTCGTGCGCTACCACCCAACACAACCACCTAGTTCCTGCACAAGTGATTAAGAAAAAATATTAGTTTTTTTCATCATATCATATGAAGTAGTGGTGATAACATATAAAGTTACTTATTTTTGGCCTTCGGGGTGAATCACTGGGCGTTGGTGAGAAAGCGGAACCTGTGGGAGGCTCATGGGACCTCACAAGTAGACACTCGAAGATGAGTCAGAGGAAGCGGAACCTGTGCCTACCGCCTCCCCCACCTCCTCCTCCTCCTCGTCTGTGCCTCATATGGGAGGTGCACAATCAAATGCTGCATCAGCAAAAAGCAGTCGGGTGGAAAGATCTTCTCCAACTTACGGAGCAACATGAGTGCCGCTTTTTCCAAGTCATCAATGATGGTCCGAGAGAGCTCCTTGGCACAAAGCTAGCAGAATAAGTAGCTCAACTCTGCCAGCACTTGCCAGACA
Source organism: Miscanthus floridulus (assembly GCF_019320115.1). NCBI lineage: Eukaryota > Viridiplantae > Streptophyta > Magnoliopsida > Poales > Poaceae > Miscanthus > Miscanthus floridulus. Next base: position 68,674,275 of record NC_089585.1, on the reverse strand, counting down.
TGCTCCGGGACATAGCCTCGAACCATCATCGGAAGAAGCCGCTCAATCCATATGTGGTAGTCATGACTCTTCATCCTGTTGACTCGCAGAGTGCCTAAGTTCACTCCCCTCTTTAGATTCGCTGCATACCCATCAGGGAACATTAGCATCTGGATCCATTCAAGTACTTCCCTCCTTTGGTCCTTTTCAAGACGAAATCGGCCTTAGGCCTTCTCTAGGTCTTGCCACGACTAGGAGGCTGCATCTCTTGATTTGGTCTATCGCACAACATTGCCAGGTCCACTCTAGCCTTAGGGTTGTCCTTAGACTTTTTAGTGTCCATGAGTGTTGCCCAAAGTGCCTCGGCGATATTCTTTTCAGTGTGCATTACATCAATGTTATGTGGTAGAAGAAGGTCATCGAAATAGGGGAGCCTCGTCATGCCCGAGATATGAGTCCACATATGTTGCTCACCATATCCCACAAACCACCTTCTTCATTGGACACGAGAGCATCTATCTGAGCATGAACCTCGGCACCAGTCATCATCCGCGGTGTAGGGTTTGTCACTTTGACACCTTTCGTAAAGTTTTTTATGTCTTGTCTGAATGGATGGTGAAGAGGTAGGAATTGACGATGTCTGTCAAACGACGAATACTTGCCACCCTTCTGCAACCAAATGAACCTCACACCTTCCTTGCATATTGGGCATGGGAACTTCCCATGAATACACCAGGCGCAGAATATCCCATATGCCAGGAAGTCATGCAGGAAGTAGTGGTACCAAACATGCATTTTGAAGGTTGTCTTTATAGCTCGATCGTATGTCCATACCCTTTCGTCCTAAGCATGGACCAATTCATCAAACACGGGCTCTATAAACACACCCATATTACTCCCTGGGTGTCTAGGAATTATCAACGACAAGAATACGTGATGTCATTGAAAGGAGACACCGGGGGGAGATTAAGGGGGATAATGAAGACGGGCCAACATGTGTATGGGGTAGCCATCATTCCATAAGGATTGAACCCATCTGTTGCCAGCGCAACACGTACATTACGAGCCTCATCTGCTTTGTCACGATGTTTGTCATTAAAGCGAATCCAAGCTTCACCATCGGATGGATGTACCATTTTTGTTAGGATTGTACCATTTGTCATTTTTGTGCCATGTCATCTGTTTTGTGGATTCCTCGGTCATGTATAGTCATTAGATCCTCGGTAGGAACAGAAGGTACCGTAGGATTTTCACGGGGATCGTAAGTTGCCTCTTCTAGCCATCATCAGAGTCTACCTCCAGGTACCTAGAGGATTTACACTTTGGACAGAACTTTGCATGCTCGTGTTCTTTCCTAAATAGGACACACCTCTTCGGACAAGCATGTATCTGCTCATACGACATCTTAAATGCACGAAGGAGTTTCTGTGACTCGTACATGCTCTTTGGCAGAATGTGGCCCTTCGGAAGTAGGATGCCAATCACGGCCAACATCTTATCGAAGCCTTCTCGACTCAAGTTTAACTCGGACTTCAACCCCATTAAGCATCTAATGGCATCCAGTTGAGACACCATTGACTGATCATGAAGGGATTTCTGTGCCGAGTCTATCATGTCATAGAACGCCTATGCGGCTGCCTCCATCTCCTCCTTCTCATGTCCCTCATCGAACTGTCCTTGGTGAAAGTCATCTAACATGTCTGCTACCCCAGCATCAGCATCAAAAGCCTCCACCCGTGGTCTCACCACCTCCTCTCCTCAGATGATGGGCTTCACCATAGTGGACCCACCAGGTGTAGTCTAGCGTAAATCCATTCTTCACAAGATGTTTACCCATTTCCACCTTGTTTACCCTTCTTCTGTTTCCACATTTGCTGCAGGGACATAAAACTAGGCAATGTCCTTTTACAGCCTTGCCAAATGCACTGTTCAAGAAAGCATCGGTCTTGTTCATCCATTCCATGGTGTAATCACTCTGACTTCTCTGGCCTGTGTACATCCACTAACGGTCATCCATCCTCTAACATATGTATCAGCGAGTAATGTAACCATCAATTGTATCTACATGGTGTTCCTACTGCTGTCTAATAAGTGAGGATAGGTCCTAATCCCACCCGTGGATGCATAGATGAGGTTAGTTTCCATGCTCTACTCCTATCCGAGACAGAATTTTGGCAGCACCTCCCGCTGTTCTCCAGATACACGTCCTGCCAAAAAAGAGTGTGTATCCAGAGAACAACAGGGAGGTGATGCCGAAACTCTGTCTCGGACCAGAGGAGACCATGGAAACTAACCCATATACGCATCTGCGGGCTGTCTAAAAATATGGACAATCCAAAACAGATATGGTCATAGATATGCAATGATCTATATACCTCCAATCATATCTCTTTCGAATGGGAGACGCCTAACTGGGTTACGCGATCTACGGCCATGATACGGAAAGAGGGGTTATACCTAGGGTGGCGGCGAAGTTAGGCTAGCAGGGCCGTGGCGGGTCGGTGCAGTGGCGAGGCGACGTGGTGCAGGCAGACCGGCACGGCGATGGGAACTTCGACTCGGCTCCGATGGGCTCTTCTCTACAAAAATGGAACAAAATACTATCATTTAAAAAAAATCGGCAGAACCTCCCCTGCATGGTGAGGTTTCCAAAACCTGCAAAAAACAACGGCATGATGGCCGACAAGCACATATGTCTCAACAAAAGCCATGTAGTTTGGATATCAATCCATACAGAAGAATATATCTAAGTAGTACCACTACTTCTACTACTACTTTCACTATTGCTACTACTACTACCACTAGTTCTACTACTACTACCCCTACTTCTAATACTACTACTACCACTAGCACTACTACTACAACTAATACTACTACAACTATCACTACCACGACAACAACAAGAGAGAGGCCATACCTGACGGGCACCGGGGGTCGGGGTCGGGCGGCGTCGGGGTCGAGGTTGGGGTCGCCAGAGTCGGGAACGGGGTCGAGCACGGGCGGCGTCGGGGCGGGCGGTCCACGGGGCACGGCCGGGGGCAGGGCCGGCTCCTACTCCTCCTCCTCCTCCTCGCCTCCTCCCCCCCCCTCCTCCTCCTCCCCTCCTCCACCCGCCGGCGTTGGCAGGCCGGTGTGGGCGGGCCGACGTCGGCGAGCTGGCCACGCTCGGTCACACGCAGGCACGGGGGTGGGGGCGGGGGCAGGCGCCGACGCGCGGTGCGGGGAGGGGCTGCGGCGGGCGGCGCGCGGCATGGGGAAGGGCGGCTGCGCCCGGTATCATATATCACATGTGGAGATGTCTTGGTTTGTAAGCATCGTAAGTTTCATGATTTTCGGACTTCGTTTGCTTTTTATAGAATTTAAAAACACTTCGCACGCAAATTCGCGGTCATGTTTCGTGAACAAGATGTCCGAAATTTCGGGTCCGTTCCTGGATGCGGCCTCACACTACACTCAGTAACATGACTATCATTTTTTGAATCATTAAATTCCATTATTCACACCACGTGCAGTTCAAATTTATATTTTTCGAAAAAATTCAAGTAAACGAAAAAATTAACTAAATATATCAAAAAGCAAAAAAAAATCCTCAAATTCTAACGAGAAGTTCCTGGTACTTAAAAAGGGCTGCACAAAAAATTTGGAGGCCAAAAACAAAAAAAATTGCCGAGCGCCGGGGCATGGCACTCGGCAAAGGGGGTCTTTGCCGAGTGCCAAGAATAAGGCGCTCGGCAAAGAGGTTTTTTGATTTTTTTTTTTATAGAAATTTCCTCTTTGCCGAGTGCCTTCACAGGGGAAGGCACTCGGCAAAGGTATTTAAAAAAAAGTAATTTTTTAATTTCTATCTTTGCCGAGTGCCGAATCAGTGAGCACTCGGCAAAGACATTTCAAAAAAAAATTAAAACTTTGCCGAGCGCCGTGTCAGGGACACTCGGCAAAGTATTTTCAAAAAAAAAATCTTTGCCGAGTGTCTAACAGCAGGCATCGGCAAAGAAGGACGTGACCGAACACCGTTACGCGGGGCAGCCTATGCCGAGTGTCGATCTTTTGTCGAGAGCCTGGCACTCGGTAAAGAAGTACTTTGCCGAGTGCCCTTTTTTATCGAGTGCTCGGCACTCGACAAAGAATTCTTTGCCGAGTACAATTCTTTGCCGAGTGCGATACTCGACAAAGAAGGTCTTTGCCGAGTGCTCGATTTTTAACACTCGGCAAAGCAGTTTGCACTCGGCAAAGAACCCGTTTCCCGTAGTGCATGTGTATAGTAAATTATATACGTAGCGTGTCATATCCCGACCACCACCACTCACCCGGGACGTAGAGAAGGGAAATGACGATAAAGGGAAAAGGCCACGGAGGTTAGCTAATGACAACAATAATTAAAAAGGCTAAGCACCTTTACCCCGTACAGGTACTGTTGCTGGGAGCTGACGAATTGGCGATGATGATGACGAGACGGCGATAATGCATGTGGTGTGGTCGACTGATGCTGGTTGCCATTGCATTGCCCCCACATGCAGCTAGCTAGCTAATAGCGTGCATTGCCATGAATGTTCGTTTCTCTTATAATTTATTTTTTTCAGTTTGTTTTTTTAGTCGGAACAGTATTTTTTTCTCACAATAAATCAATCGGAACAATGTTTCAACTTGTTTTTTCAGCGAAGCGAGCGGAGCCTATATTGCTGCCGATGGATCTATGGAGTTTGTTGTCGCATCGTGGGATTATTGTACTTGATCGCCCTTGCTCTTCCCCGCACCTCAAGCTACCTGCTTTATTTCCTTAAATCTTCTCCAACCCAACCCCCATCCATTAGCCCACGGGGGCCTTGCCCTTACCTTGCTTCAATCTCACTTTATTAGTAGCTAGCTAGAGTGCCTGGCCTCTCTCTCTCTCTCCCATTCGATCTTGCTCGCAGAGAGTGAGACAGACCACTGCTGGTTGCTACTTTATTTTTCTCCCCTTTTATTTAGTTACAAGCTATAGTTTCTTCAGCTCCACTTTTAATAAGATCGCAGTCGGTCTGTTATCTCTAGCTTAAGTCTCAAGCATCGAACTGCCTTCTGAGAGTTGAGCCGAGCTGCTGAGATAGCGAGCCAACCGTCGCTTTTAATTTATATCGCCCGCCAGGCCGTCTCATCATCATTGTTTCCATCACCTGCCGCTAACTGGCGGCTGCTGCCTGCTCTGCGCCCTGCGGTACTAGTCTTGAAGAAACTGATCCATGATCTGATCCCACAGCACAAGCAACGGTCGATCGCGCCGTCCGGGCGGTGGCAAAGAGCAGCTTAGAGCGTGTTAATTAGTTGCCCGGCCAGCAGCCGCCGCCCTCGATCCATGGGGCGCGAGGCGGCGGCGACGAGGCCCAAGCTGCGGAGGGGCCTGTGGTCGCCGGAGGAGGACGAGAAGCTCTACAATCACATCATCCGATATGGCGTTGGCTGCTGGAGCTCAGTCGCAAAGCTCGCAGGTATGTACTGTATAATTGTGTATTACTTCAATCAATTCAATATAATAGTCACTTGACTGGCATTATATATATTCAGCTAATTATTCATTATTAGTCTCTTCTCTTGCACAATATATAGTATGTATACGATGCTTATTAATAATTGGCTTCATATATAATCACCTGCTGTTGCCTCAGCGCGATCTTGCATTTGATATATACTCATGGTTTGGTGTAGGCTTGGAGAGATGCGGCAAGAGCTGCAGGCTGAGATGGATCAACTACCTGAGGCCTGACCTCAAGAGGGGCAGCTTCTCCCAGCAGGAGGAGGATCTCATCATCAGCCTCCACAAGATACTAGGCAACAGGTAAATTAGTACACAACACGCATGGCATGCATCATGCATTTAAAACGTAACAGCTTCCTTCTTTGCTGGAGTACTTAGCAGGGGCAGGCAGCCAGCCACAACCCACACTTGCTGATTTATTTTAGTGTTGCACTTGAAATCAACAATGGCAATCTCACTCAGTTTGTTATGACAGCCACATACTACACACATACATGTAAGCACACATGCATCATGTGAATATACATGTGATTGTACGTGATCCATCAGGTGGTCCCAGATCGCATCGCAGCTGCCGGGGCGGACGGACAACGAGATCAAAAACTTCTGGAAACTCGTGCATCAAGAAGAAGCTCCGGCAGCGGGGCATCGACCCCGCCACCCACAAGCCGCTCAACAACGACGACGTCGTCGCTGCGGACGACAACGCCGTGGCGCCCCATCGTCATCAGGACGACAAGCAGCTCGCCTCATCAACCGACGACCACTGTTTCGCCGCTATGGGCGCCGCCAGCAGCGACGACCCTCTCGCGCCACACTCCCCGACCGTCAGCTTCGACCCACTGTACGTGACCAACGTCCCGGCAATGCAGCGGGCGGGCTCCTACGGCTCGTTCAGCCGGTCCGACAACCACCTCTGCGACTACGGCGGGGGCGGCGTGGACGTGGTCTCGGACGCCGCCACGACGTACAGCGCCGCCTACACAGGCGGCGGCGGCGACAGCAACGGCACCTGGACCTGCAGCGGCAATAATGTGGTCGGCGGCGAGCCCATGCCGCCGCGCATGGACATGTTCGGCTGCGATGCCGAGGGGGCGTACCAGTTCGACCCGGCCAAGTACAGCCCCTGGCAGCACCACGGAGCAGCGAGGCTCCATGGTCACAACGTCAGCGGCGGCGGCGCTGCGGGCTTCCCGATCCGGCGGGACCTCCCGGATTCCTGCTTCGACCTCGCCCGTAGCGCGCTGGAGGACGAGTTCAGCGTCGACTTCCTCTAGCTGACGACTCCGCCGACGCGCGCCGGCCGGCCGAGAGGTCGTTGATGCATGTCGTCGTCCAAACAGACCAACACTGACTCAACAGTCGACACTCGACAGACACACACAGATACACTTCATTCACTACTACCTCAGAAGATCACCCAACAAAAGACACTCCTGAAGCATCTTTGTCTGGCATGTTCGTTCGTTATTTTTCCCCCTTTCTTTTCATCAGGTCCGGTCCTACTTATTTGGACCGATCCATCAAGTTGTTTCATTAACACGTTGGTGGTATGGTATACTGCGTTTATAATAAGGGTTTTATATATATTATATATACACACCTCAATTATATTCATGGAAACCATATTTTGTCATTGGAATTAATTGGTACGGGCATCGCAGAGAAAACTCTTGCTTACCTGCTAACCCCAACCCGACGCCCCGACTGTGACCGGCCTCACCCCGCCGCCGCCCCGCCGCCGCCGCCTCCCGCCTCTTCCTCCCCCTCCTCTCCACCAACCCCTGCCTTCGCGGACGCCGGAACCGTGGCCTGCTCGTGCCGCGCCGCCGGGCCGCCCGGAGCCGCGGCTGCCACCGCTGGGGCACCTGCACAGGCCTCCTCGCTGCCCACGCAGCGCTGAAGCCGGGGGCCGCCAACGAGCCCGCCTCCTCTGAATCCGGCGCTGGGGCTCCTCCACGAGCTCCCTCGCGCCCGTGCCGCCGCCGATGCCGGGCGCAGCCTCCCCGGCCGCCACCATTCCCACCCCCCGTAGGATTCTGCGGGGTGGGGGGTGGGGGGGGGGGCGCTACTCTGTCACCCGCGCCATCGGGCTCTACCACCGATGCGCCGCCGCTAAGGCCGGACAACACCAGCGGGGAACCTCCTTCGCCCAGCCCGAGACGCGGCTGACGGAGGATGAGTCGCTGGTCCTAGTCAAGGATTTCTTGGATGACGAGGACGACTCGGCATCCAGCTCGCCGCAGCGGGCCTCCTCCGGTGTCCAGGCTTGAACATCTTCCTCGTTCATTGCAGCTCCGGATGTCGCCTTTGTCCGAGCGTGCCAAGCCACGCCTCATCGTCGGAGGCTCTCACGACATCGCTGCTGTTGAGCGGAGCAAGCACCCCTGTCTGTGGGAGCCTGGCCAACCAACGTCGCCGGAGGCATGCACAACACTGCTACTGGTGCTGGCGTTGTGCACGGGCGGTGTAACCGCAAAATCTCGTCGGCCACGGTCGCGCCCCCAGCTGGTGCACGGCCTGCTATGCTCGGCCCATTGATGGCCGTGTCCCCGCCCGCCAATGCCTCGGGCGTCGTGGACGGGGCTTCGCCCGCCAGCGCATCTCCGCTCCAGACGCCGATGGCTGGCATGAGGTCTAAGCAGTGCCGATGGGGCACGCCCCGCCCACACATCTGCAGGAAAACGATGATGATGTGGACATGCCTGACGTAGCCATCCACGATGCTGACGAGGAACCTAGTGTCAATACGGTACCTATGGCCTAAGTTAATAATATGTTTAGGAACACGCTAGCTGACGACACCGAGGATAACAATGACATTTCTCAGCTGCTACGTAATATAGAGACCGGATGTCTTAGTGAAAGATAGCTGAGAAAGCTAGAGAAAATGAGACAAGATGGCAAAACACCATTGTATAGGAATTGTCCAATGAGCAAACTGGAAGCCGACATCATGCTGTTAGAGTTCAAATCGATAAACGGATTGAGAGATAAAGACTTCGATCAGTTGTTAGGTATAATAAGAAAAATGCTCCCAGAAAAAAAAATGAGTTGCCAGAAAAGACATACTTGACCAAGCAAATGATCTGCCCCATCGATCTCGAGGTTGAAAAAATCCACGTGTTCCAATGATTGCATATTGTACCGTGGAGAAAAATACAAAGACTTGGACAAGTGCCCCAAGTGTGAAGCTCCACGGTACAAGGAAGGGCCGTCAAATGAGGGTATCAAGACCAGAGGAGGTCCCATAAAGGTCGTTTGGTATTTCCCTATAGCTCCCCGGGTGTATAGGCTGTTTGTATATGCAAAGTCAGTCAAGCTGTTACGCTAGCATGGCGAAGAGCCTAAGAAAGATACAATGATGAGACACCCCACCGATAGACATGACTAGAGGACTATCAATACTATGTTCTATAAGGACATCGATGGAGAGGTAAGGCATCTTTGGTTTGTTTTGAGCACAGATGGGATGAATCCTTTCGACCAGGTTAGAAGCAATCATAGCACCTGGCTAGTGACGCTCTGTATATACAACCTTCCACCTTAGGTCTGTATGAAGCGGTCGTACATCCAGATGCCACTACTGATCCAAGGGCCAAGACAACCTGGGAACGACATCAATGTGTTTCTAGAATCAGTGATCGATGAACTAGTGGAGATGTTTGAAAAGGGTGTGCCGATGTTTGGGACGAGTACAAAAAAGAACATGTCATGATCAAGGGAGTACTTATCGCTACAATCACTGACCTGCCAGGTCGAGGTTCGTTGTCCGGAGAGAAGACAAAAGGCTATACTGGATGTGTCGAGTGCTTGGACGACACTGATGCGGTAAATCAGCCAAATAAGTCAAAGATAGTTTATATGGGACACCGTATGTTCCTACCTAAGGATCACCCTTACTGCAGGAACAGAAAAGATTTCAACGATACTATTGAGAAACTCTTAGCTCCAAAATATCAAGACGGGCCTACGATACTTCGAGAACTCAACAAACTAGAGGTTGTCCTTGGGAAGGGAGATAATGCAGTAGCAGCGCCTGATGGGAGCGTTTAGAAGAAAAAATTGGTTTTTTAGAAACTACCTTACTGGCCATTTCTGAGTATACGCCATTGTCTTGATCCCATGCACATCACTAAAAACATGTGCGCTAACACTCTTAACACCTTGATGGACACCGGGGGACATCGAAGGATTCACTAGCCACACGCCTAGACATACAACACTTGAAAATCAGGAAGGAGCTACATCTCGTGGAGCTAGAGAATGGTCAGTTTGAACTTCCTGTTACGTCATGGACATTGAAGAAGGAAGAAAAGCGTCCGCTTATTTCTTTCTTCAATGAACTCAAAGTTCCGATGGGCTACTGTGCGAACCCAAAGAGGCTAGTGAACATGAGAGAACTCAAGTTCAACTATGGCCCTATGAAGGCCCATGACTATCATGTCATTATGACTTAGCTACTCCCTGTTGCCCTGCATGGTATCCTCCCCCCAAAGGTTCGCGCCCCAATCATAAAGCTTTGCTCGTTCTTCAACATAATCTCAAAAAAGGTTATTGATGTATCCACGCTAGAGCAGCTGCAGCAGGACATAGCCAAAACTCTCTTTGGGCTTGAGATGCATTTCCCGCCGACTTACTTTGATATCTCATTGCATCTGCTCATTCATCTTGTTGACCAAATTAGAGCCCTTGGCCCAATGTACCTGCATTAGATGTTCCCTTTCGAAAGATTGATGAAAGTTTTCAGGAGGTATGTTAGGAACAGATTTAGTCCAGAAGGGGGTATGGTTGAAGGATGGTAAACGGAGGAGGCCATTGAGTTCTACACATATTATTTGGACATCAAAAGGGTCGGAGTTCTAGAATCTCGTCATGAGGGAAGACTATATGGCAAAGGAACGATTTGGGAGAAATCTGTTACAGTAGACGACCCTGTATCTTTTAGATAGGCATAGTTCGCTGTTCTTCAGCAAGTCGAGGTTGTGATGCCATACATTGATGAGCACAGGTAATCGCTGCAAAACTCTGTATCCGAGCAGGTCACAGGCTTGGCTGGATAAAAAAACATAAGGAGGAATTTGTCAACTGGTTGCAGCGTCGCTTGCTTGGAATAAAGTTGGGTAATCAACTGGATGCCTTAGCCAAGGGACCTTCGAGTACATATCTTAGGTATCAAGGGTATGAGATCAATGGATTCACATTTTACACAAAAAAGCAAGATGGAAACAACACATACCAAAATTATGGTGTTCATTTTGATGCTCACGATGAAAACAGCAATGTGCATGCGACATACTATGGTTTCATAGAGGAGATATGGGAGCTAGACTATGGTCCATTGAAGGCAGCTCTTTTAACTTGCCAGTGGATCCAGCTCGAGGAAATCATTACTGACAGCGAAGGGTTCACTACCGTTGATCTCACTAAGACCGCATACAGAGACGACCCCTTCGTCCTTGCAACAGATGTTATGCAAGTCTTCTATGCAAGGGACAACAAGACAAAAGGAAGGCTAAAAGTAGTCCTAGAAGGGAAAAGGAAGATTGTCGGTGTCGATAGAGTGACGGACGAAGAAGACTACAGGGGCTATCAGGAAATGCCTCCATTCGGGGCGAACGTACCCCTACCTATCATTCAAGAGGGTGACGAACCTGCTTACGTACGGCTTGATCACAATGAGGCCCTCATTGTTGGTGCACCTAAAGATAGTTAGATTATTGTTAACTATGTAATCATTATGCACAAACCATAAAGGATGTTTGATCCTGATGAAACTCTCATCTTCTCTCTCCTCCTCGTTAATACTCTACCAACTCAGCAAATATGTCGACGTATCATAGCAATTAATGAGAATGAAAGTTATTTACCATAGAGACTGACCTTATTACTATTCAAACACTCGATTAGACACCGGGCGTAACATTTCTAAACTTTAATCTCTGAATTTAAACATCAGCTAAATATAAATATAAATATATATGTCTAGACTTCCGATAGAAGGACATTGGGGCGACCATTCTCTTTCGAGCTACTACTAGTAGTGAGGGATCCATAGCTCCTCGGTGCCACTGGCCCCCAACCAGTTTATAGTCCCTGCTCGCAATACTCGAAGGAGCTTAGCCCACAGTCGGCATTGAGCAAAGGTGTAGTAGCTCCATTCCTCCTCCAACCTTCATTGATCATTGATGTATGTGCTCCTGAAGATGTGAATGGGAATGCCTATGGCTTGTGTGTTGACTGTTGAGTGATCCATTTACTTGATGCGTGTACTGTTCTAGTCTCCAAATCAGGCCGAGATGAAGAGAAACGCTAAGAAGGCCACGGAGAAAGAAGGTGCACAGAGAAAATTCATTTAATAATTTATAAAATTGAAACAAAAATTTAGGTCGTCTGGGACTCGAACACGGGTCTCGGGGGCTAAGCTGCGGAGTTTTAACCATTGAGGCAGTCGGAGGAATTCGAAAGGAAGGGAAAAGTTATACTACTTAACCCCTAACTAGTACAGCCCCATCATTGCCGGTTTGAGGAATGGCCCGGCAGTGATGGTTCCTCATCACGTCGGTTTAGAATTTCAACCGGTAGTGATGAGCAATTAGCCAAAGTCATTTAATAATTTATAAAATTGAAACAAAAAATTTGGGCCGCCTGGCACTCAAACACGAGTCTCGGGGCTAAGCTGCAGAGTCTTAACCGTTGAGCCAGTCAGAGGTATTCGAAAGAAATGGAAAAGTTATCCTACTTAACCCCTTACTGCTACACCCACGTCACTACCGGTTTGAGGATTCACTCGGCAGTGATATTTCCTCATCACTGTCGGTTTAGAATTACAATCGATAGTGATGAGCAATTTCCTAAAGTCATTTAATAATATATAAAATTGAAACAAAAAATTTGGGACGTCTGGGACTCGAACACAGGTCTTAGGGGCTAAGTTGCGGAGTCTTAACACTGCTCCCACCTACCCCGACAACTTTAGTTCAGAAATAAAAATGTACCACGACTGCTAGCCCCTATAAAATGGCCCTTGGCCAGGAGCTAGCCTCTTCATGCATGTTGGTTTCAACCAGGCCTTATCAGCCATAATACAATATTTTTCTCTCACAACAAACCATAGATATCGTTATGCGTCATAGTCCACCAAAATGGTGCACACAAGAGGTACTAGAAGAATGCTACTGAAGATAGAGCAACGCTGAAGATTGGATATGCCACGAGGTTCATAGAGCCATCCATTGCGGTGCACATCTGGAAAAAGGCAATGTACATACATGGCGGATTCATCGATGCCACCTTGTCATCTCCAACTGATATAGCTCGTAGACCACCTCGGTGCTGCTGTTTGCCCCTAGTTGGTGCTAGAAGAATGCTATTGAGGTGGTTACATTATAATGTGTTGATACACATTGATTGTAACATTGACCTGTACGCAAATAGGTCTTTGTTATCGTATATGGAATTTTAGTGTAAGGTCTTTGTTATTGTATATGTAATTTATTTCTAATATTTTTGTTATTTTTTGATGTATTTCATTACTATCTAAATAAATATATCGTTGTTGTTAAAACTTTTCCACTGTACTATATAAATAAATATATCATTTACATATATGCACCTTCACTATCGATTCTACTTACAAACCGGCAGTGATATTAACTTTCACTGTTGGTTCTATTTAAAACCGACAGTGATATTAACTTTCACTGTCGGTTCTACTTAAAAACCAGTAGTGATGTCCATGCCCCCCTATATAAAACAAACCGCCGACCACATACATCGATCCCACCCACCCATGAACTCTCACAGTCTCATTTCTCACGTTTCACTCTCACTTCTCAAGAAATCCACTCTCTCTACGTGATTTGGTCATGACCTCCTGCATTTTTCAATGGTATTGATATGTTCTCTTCTCCAATATTCTATCTATATTCATTTGATCTATATTTATATTTATGTTTCTTTGCATTCTACATTTATATATATTCTTATTCCTTGCATTTGATCTATATTTAATTATGTTGCCACATTTTACTTTGAAGAATTTTTTGTGCATATATTTTATGTTCATATTTTTTGGCATTTTATTGATTATGTGGTATGAACAACGGACCTCCCCCACCACAAGAACCTGGTTTCCACCCTGGCGATGAGCCATTTGCTCCTAATGTGGCCATTCCACGGTTCCCTGTTTTAGCTATTGTATGAAATATTTTCCAACATCTTTTATTTTTTATGCTAACAAATAAGTGTAATTAGTTTAATATCATTGTGGCATACATATATGTCGCAGACTATATCCCCAATAGATTGGCTGCGAACAACACTTAGCTAGTTCTTTATCTCGGACATCATCGAGAACACGACATCTAATGCAAGTGGTCAGCTATGGACGTGTGAACTCAACTTTTCTATCCCTTTGAGGGGTGTAAATCATCGGAACCATATCCACGAGATGAGAAGACAGAGCCCAGACGTGATAAGCATCTAATTCAGTGTCGTGCACATCTGTTTAGAGGCACTTCGACGTGTTTGCTATGATGTGCCTGGTTTCTCACACTTCAAGACACTTGCTTTGAATGCTGGTGATATCCCCGTTCCTCAAGCAAGCGAATGGTTTGCGAGCTACAACTGTGCGGATGTGGTAAAATGGTCACTTATACCTAAGTCATGGTTATTTGTTGTTTATTATTGTAATAACATTCTCTATTTTTTCCTTTTTCTCTGTATGTAGATTGCGCTCTAGGACCTTACCTATGCTGCATGTGGCTTGTGGGCCATTCTAGACCAAGCTACGAAGCAACTCGGTATGATTAGGACTTCTGCAATGGTAACCTCGGCCAGCTCATTGTAGAAAGATGCCAATACTGCATAAGGATTACTAACAGGGGCAGTGGTCGTTCAAAAGATTACATCTATGGCCAACCATTCTTTCGGTATTGTGAGGCACGAGACAATGCACTCATACGGGCATTGGACTTCATCGATACAAGTGGATACATAATCCGTGACATCAATTAACATATATGGCTACAGAGGCATGTTAGTATGCGTGGCCCGATCGAACCCGGTAGTGATTCTGATAGTAATTAATGTTTATTAAGTTGTTTTCAAGGTCGTAGTTTAATTGGGTGCGGCTTTGTGTGTTTAATTATTGTCATGCATGTAATTCATGTAATATTTGTTGGGCAACTAGAAATATACATTCCGATGTTGTATTCATCTCAAACTTTTTCTTAGGCTTCCACATGCCATGTGTGAAGGAAACACCTAGTTTGAGATTTTCTGAAGATGGTTCGCTACTTTCTAAGGTTTAATTGAATTTTCGGGCGACGACACCGTTTAATTATAGGATGAACTGAGTCTACCCATGAAAAGATCTGGAATGGTGCCAAACTTTTACAAAGGCTCTAATGTGCCCTAGGGATAAGAATTTTGTGGAGGTGGATGACAAAATCTATTGGGTCCAAGATGAAATTCACCCTCTTTTGTCTCATTCGGCATAGAGAAAAATATAATAAATAAAAAAATTGATTAGAAAAATCTTAGATACTATGTGGGGCCTTAATTAGGGTGTACATTCTTGCCAAAAAAATTTCAACCCATTTCGATATAGGTGGAGTATACATGCTTCACAGAGGTACATGTGCCTTTTCATCGAACTATAACTAAACACATATGTTACCAAGGTTTCTGTGGTTCATAGGCATTCTGGTGTCATATTCATCTCAAACTTTTTCTTAGGCTTGCACGTGCCGCGTGTGAAGGAAACACCAAGTTTGGGATTTTCCAGAGATGGTTAGCTACTTTCTGAGGTTTAATTGAATTTCTGTGCGATGACACCATTTAATTATAGGTTGAACTGAGTCTAGCCATGAAAAGATCTAGAATGGTGCTAAACTTTTACACACGCTCTAATGTGCACTAGGGATAAGAATTTTATGAAGGTGGATGAAAAAATCTATTGGGTCCAAGATGAAATTCACCCTCCTTTGTCTCATTCGACATAGAGAAAAATAAAATAAATAAAAAACTAATAAAAAAACTAAGATCCTGTGTGGGGTCTTAATTTGGGTGTACATGATTGCCAAAAAAATTCAAGCCATTTCTACATAGGCGGAGTATACATGCTTCATAGAGATACATGTGCCCTTTCATCGAACTATGACTATACACATAGGTTATCATGGTTTCTATGGTTCATACGCATTCTGGTGTCTTATTGGTCTCAAACTTTTTCTTAGGCTTGCACATGCCACGTATGAAGGAAACACCTAGTTTGGTATTTTTCAAAGATGATTTGCTATTTTCTGAGGTTTAATTGAATTTTCGCGCGACGACGCCGATTAATTATAGATTAAACTGAGTCTATCCACGAAAAGATCCGGAATGGTGCCAAACTTTTACACATGCTCTAATGTGCCCTCAGGATAAGAATTTTGTGGAGGTGGATGAAAAAATCTATTGGGTCTAAGATGAAATTCACTCTCTTTTGTCTCATTCAGCACACAGAAAATATAATAGATAAAAAAACTGATCAGAAAAACCAAAGATCCTGTGTGGGGTTTTAATTTGAGTGTACAAGCTTGCCAAAAAAAATTTCAAGCCATTTCGATATAGAAATACATATGCTTCTATTTATTCAGTATATAAAAGAAATTTTTTAATATATATAAACATCACTGTCGGTTTAAAAAAACCAGCATTGATGAGAATAAACCGACAGTGATGTTGGTTATCACTGTTGGTTTATTTTGAAAACCGGCAGTAATATATAAAAAATTAAAAAAAATTGTGCCAGCCCTTGGGTTTAAGCTCAGGTCTCGGGCTACAGAGTTTAGAGACTTAACCGTTGCGCTAGTATAGGATGTGTGCCAAGTGTTATTTATTTTTTCCTTTTGACCTTTAGGTCGCTTAATAAATTATAAAATAGTATAAAAAAAAGTTGGGCCGCCTGGGACTCGAACACGGACCTCGGGGGCTAAGTTGAGGGGTCTTAACCTTTGCGCCAGTAGGAGAAGTTCGAAAGAAAACTAAAAGTTATCCTACTTAACACCTAACTGCTACACCACTTCACTATCGGTTTGGAGAATGACCCGGCAGTGATATACCCCCATCACTGTCGGTTTATAATCAAAACCGGCAGTGATGAGTTATTTCTAAAAGTAAATTAATAATTTAAAAAATAGAACAAAAAAAATTGGGCCGTCTGGAACTCGAACACAGGTCTCGGGGGTTAAGTTGAGGGGTCTTAACCGTTGCGCCAGTAGAAGAAGTTTGAAAGAAAATGAAAAGTTATCCTACTTAACACCTAACTTAACACCTAACTGTTACACCACATCACTGCCGGTTTGGGGAATGACCCGGCAGTGATGAGCTATTTCCCAAAGTAAATTAATAATTTATAAAATAGAACAAAAAAAATTTGGACCACCTGGGACTCGAACACGGGTCACAGGGGCTAAGTTGAGGGGTCTTAACCATTGCGCCAGTTGGAGGAGTTCGAAAGAAAACAAAAGGTTATCCTACTTAACACCTAACTGCTACACCACATCACTGCCAGTTTGGAGAATGACTCGACAGTGATGTACCCCATCATTGTCAGTTTACAATCAGAACCGGCAGTGATGAGCTACAGGTATAAAAGAGGCGCCGGTTGAAATTATCCAAATTCATTTCAACCCCGCGCCAACCCCTCCCCCAACACCGCCGGAGCACCACCCCACGCCGGAGCACCACCCCATGCCGTCCACCGCCCCATGTCGAAGCACCGCCCCACGCCGTCCACCTCCCCAAGCCAGAGCACCGCGCCATCCATGCCCTCATTCCTCATCCACAACGCCGACCGTGCCCCTCCTCCTCCATGCCTGCACTCCCACCGCCAAGGCCTTCAGGAGTGCATGGACAGCTGCTTTCCCACCCCCATGGAGAGTGTGTGACTCACTACCCGCTATGTGTCTGATGAAATGTCCCACGGTGTTGCTGCTTACTTGAATCAGTAGAGGTGTTGCTGTGAATCGGTAGAGGTGTTGCTGCTTACTTGAATCTAGTAATACTTATTTTGGGGGAACGTTTGTGTAACACATTTTTACCAATTCACTTCTAAGAAGAAAAAAATTGACTTATGTCTACATTAAGTGACAATATGTGATTATGTTTCTTGGCTATTCATGTACGCTGGTCAGGGGTGAAGCTAGAGCAAAATGATTGGGGATGCACTACTTAATTCATAACTACACTAATCGATATGATGTTCAATCAAAAATAGCATAACTAATGTGCAACTACCATATTTTAATATCAAATTCGACTTCTAGCAATAGAGATGAGATTTTGGTCCAAACATAACACTCACCATTTAACAAAAAGAAGACAGCATTGACCACTTTAGTGTAGTCATCATTGATAGAATTCCAAAATCATGAACAAAACATGCCCCATTTAGCATAATATGTGATCCAGGAGACCATGATGAAGATCCCACTAGCCTAAAGGAAAGAAAATAGATAGGTCAGTTATTTAGCAAATAAACTATAGAATTTTCCATTAATAGTAGATGCATGGCATTACCTATTAGAGATCATATTTACGCCATTTTCCTTCCATTGTCATGAAACGTCGAACCAAGGCCTCATTGGTCACTTTCTTCATTTCTTCTTTCTCTAGATAGCAAATAAGTCTATGACTCAAGTACTGATCATATTAGACAAAGTTGTTTTGACAATCTTCATTCTTGAAAAGCATCTCTCAACTATTGCAGTAGCGACAGGCAATACTAGCAAAGCAATGCACATAATAAGCTATTTTACTTTCTCTCATGATCAATGATTGTAAAGTGAGTATTTTATGTGCATTATGTGATTTAGTAACATAGACTTTGCAACCCTACAAAATTTTCATTTGAAATATAACCTAGATTGCTTGGAGGATGAGTAACATGCTTTTATTTGCATTCCTAGCAACCTACTTCAATGTTTTGTTTTGTTACAGGCTAGGGTGTCCATGCCTGTCCAAAGTAAAGTATGCTTGCTTACTTGAGAAATTCACATGAGCACCCCTATTGCTAACTATTAACCAATGACATATGATGCTGCATGCTAGAAAGTATGATTACTAAACCATATTGATCTCCAAATAATAAACAGTCCCATTATTTAGGTAATTTTTTATCATGTCAAGGATAAAGAACATTAAATAGATTTAGTTTGGCCATATAACTTGAATAATAACTCTTGTTCAGTGAGTTACCATTACCACTTATCACATGCCTAATTTACTTAAATGTATAGGCAACCATGGCATGGTATGTAGTGCATGTTGATCACATGCCTGGGATTTATCGAATCTGAGAAGATTGCTATGCTCAAGTCAATCACTACCCTAGTAATTTGCACAAAAAGTACAACATAGAAGCTGAAGCTTTGAGGGCATACTATAGTCATCCGGCCTACCTTGTAAACCATAGGCAACCGGCCTACTATGGTCCAATAAATGCAAACCATGGCCATCCGCTGGCACTGGAGATTGAAAAGAAGTCACCCGTCGGAGATGTGAAGATTAGGAGAATTGCTCCTTGGTCTTGAAAAGATGTCATGCTTTTATTTATGGCTATGGTCATTGCTTTTCTTATTTGAAAGTTGATGTAGGCTTAGTTTCGTAGAACGGTAGGTGGACTTTGTTGTATGTGGTCAATCAAACAATGAATTTGTTCTAGGTGAACATATGCTATTATTTGACTTTGTTGTATGTGGACTTATTATTAGACTTTGCATTAAACATATTATATATATATATATATAAACATATGCTATTAGTAGTTGTCCGCAGCCAAAACTAACCATGATCGTGTCACAGCAATGACTCATCGTCGCCTGTTACCCCGTCGCCGAAGAACATATTGGCAACAAGAAGCAGCTAATATCGTTGGGACAGGAGAGCCGCATGATCCGATAAACGGTGATGGTGCCAATTAGGATGGTGAGAACAAGCAGCCATGGACCCTGTCTAGCCTACTCTATCTGGGTCAAAATGACCAAGATGGCCAGATAACTTTGGTATCATGTGACTATGTAGCCATACATGCTAATCAATTGAGAGGGTCATAGCTTATGTGGCGTCTCTAGCAGGAGCCTCTGCCAGCCGAGGAGCCAGAGGGTTTAGGTAGCAGGAAGGCCAGATCCAAACGAGGCGTGTCAAAGATTCCTGTTGGTAGGAATGCACACTAGCACATTATTGAGTTCGGTGAATTTGGGGATCCACTCTCACCGCCTATAGCTTTGACCAAATACAATACTATCCTCGGGTTACTTGTTAGGGACTTCATCCCAATTAGGTACAGGAAGTGGATTAGGAAAGATGATGACCTGTGGAGGGTTCCTGAAAGTGAGAAGAATTACATATGGGATATCAAGATCCCAGAGTATTTCACTTTTCCAACGGAGTATGATAAGGAGTTAGTTAAGAAAAAAACAAAAGAAATCATGGGTACATGCTTCAAGAATTTTAAGGGGACATTGTACAAGAATTTTGTCCTCCAAATAAAGAGCCAGATTTCGATGGTGGACAGTTTAGCAAGCAAAAGGACTTCTGGCAGGATTTCAAGGAATGCAGGTTATCCGAGGAGTACTTAGAACTAAGCAGGAATAATAAGGAGAACTCGTAGAAAGTGATGAATCCTCATCATCTCGGCTCTCCTGGCTATGCCAAAAAGATGCTCGAATTTGAAGCAGAACTTGAAAAGATGGATCGCCTTGCTGAGGAAGGCGTTCAGGTTGAGACCGCCGATTGGGAGCCAAGATCGGTAATATACTGTATGGGGAGGAATATACGCCACGCAGAGGATGGGAGCTTTAGCTCCACAAATCAACCCATGAGCAAACTCATCCAGAGGATCTCCTAGGTAACTGAGGAGGTGAGGCAAGGGACTCGCACTTCTAATAGGGAGAAAGATGTGCTCACCCAAGCACTCAGAACCAAGGAGCACCCTGGTCGCACTAGAGGAACCGGTGTTGTTCCTTAGAAACTAGCATTCCCCCAAGAATCTAACACTTACCGAAGCCGCTCGAGGGGTAGAGCGGATCAGGAGGTAGAGTATTTGAGGCGACTAAAAGAGATGGAAGAAAGAATGGACGCACAGATTGAGGTGATTGTTGAAGCACGAGTCTAGCAAATTTTGTTGTCCAAGGGGTCAGGAGTACCACAAAACCCTACTCCTATTGCCTTTAGCCCACAGTTTAGGGGTCGCAGCAGCTGTGGATCGACCCCGCTCAATGAAGAAGATGCGAATGTGCCTCATCCAGTGGACGGCATCACTGAACCCATCAATGTCAAGTTGTACATCCATCAGGAATGGACAAAGGACAAGGTGGCGCTTGGCCAGGCCTGGCCTGTGGGAGACGGGACCATTAATGGCCCCCCAATTCCATAGGGGTACGCTTGTGTCACTATTGACAGAGTACTTGATAAGAAGTCTAACAAGATACATGTTGAGTACCCCATAGCGAAAGACAGGCCAAAAATTGGTCATAACAAGGGCTCTCAAGTGGCCTAGCGTAATCGCTTCATTATGCTTGACCACTAATTGTCCTTTGATGATGAGGATGATTGCGAGTCTTCGCCCACCCACGATGATCACTTACCATCTTCCAACCGAGATCACTCCCCTCCTCATCTCTTGCCATCACCCCCGATAAGACACAGGTCTCCTTCTATTCCTCCTCGTCCGACTCTATCTTCATCAGCCTCAAGAAAAGAGAAGACTCCACCTCCTCCTCCTCCATCTTCATCAGCCCTGGGAAAATAGAATTTTCATCGTCATCCTCCTCCTCCACCTCAGCCCAAATAAGATCAAAGGCATCCTATCAGTCACAGAAAAGGTCATTGGATTCGATCGCTAATGCTCCCAAAGTGGACCAACAAAAAAGAAAAAGGCAGTTCAGTGGCAGCGTTACAAACTTGATGGAAGGAAAATTTACAGCACACATCTCAAAGGAAGATTGTATTAGTTTCTTCAATCTTTGTGCCTCACTGCCTCTATTTTTGTTGAAGTCCGAATTTGAAAGGCAAACACAGAATCAATACGCTACAACAAGAGCCGATGAAATACACAATGAAGATTTAAGGAAGATACAAAAGTTCATCGAAGACAACCCCGAATTAACCATGGAAGAGGCTGTGACCATCTATTATGATGTATAAGCGACGGCAACACCGGCAATGAAGTATGAAGGGGGCAATCTTTTGGTTCCCGATCACGAGTATAAAAATTTGACAACATATATGCGCCAGTTGCATGAATATTACATGGCTCAAACAACAGAGACGGAGGACTTTAGTTTTGAGGTTATTATTCATTCGCCACATGTTTTTAATTATCCTGAAGAAGAGAAATTAGATGTCAAGTGGAAGTGCTTGTTCCAGCTATACCAGAAACGCTCTCTCGATACACAAATGTTGACGCTGTGGACTATGTAAGTACCCTACACGCACGATATTATAGTTAACTACTCTCTCGGGACACAAATTGTTAACTTTTAAGCACTTTCCATGATTTTATGTAGTTGTATAGCAACATTTTGCATTCTAAAAACCAAATGGGATAACACAGGCTTTTTGGACCCCTGAAAGCTCTAGTTTGGTTTTGGTGAATTGATGAAACCCTAAGTGCTAACCTAGTTTATCAAGTGATCATGACATAGGTAGCACACTTCAAGTAGAAGAAGCTAATGAAGATCATAGCATGACAATGGTGATAGCATGGAGATGATCAAGGGCTTAAACTTGAAGAGAAGAAAGAGAAAAACAAAAAGCTCAAGGCAAAGGTATAAACCATAGGAGCTATTTTGTTTTGGTGATCAAGACACTTAGAGAGTGTGATCACATTTAGGTTTGATAGCCGTACTATTAAGAGGGGTGAAACTCGTATCGGAATGCGGTTATCAAAGTGCCACTAGATGCTCTAACTTATTGCATATGCATTTAGGATCTAGTGGAGTGCTAACACCCTTGATAACATTTGTGAAAATATGCTAACACATGTGCACAAGGTGCTTGCAAGGTTGAGATGGGTTTGGGTCCCTCTCTATGTCATGATCACTCGGCGCTTTTGGAAAAATGAAATGTCTATTTTCTATTGCGCCGGATGCAAAATTCTTGGTGATTGGCTCATTGGAGCAAGGGTGAAGAAGTTAGAAGTGAAAACGAGTTGGTCGCAAAGATGCCAGCGTCGGTCAACTGACCGGACGCTAGATCTGAATGCACCGGACGCTGGCAGGCTGCGTCCGGTCGCGCTGACGTACGGTGACACAGTAGCTGGAATGTGACCGGACGCTGGCTGCGTCCGATCGCATTCGACCGGACGCGTCCGGTCAAGCTCGGGAGCTTACTGGAAACGACCGGACGCTGGGCCTTCAGCGTCCGGTCAGTTTATACCGGAGCGTCCGGTCAGGTCAAGTGACCGTTGGAATCAGGACACGTGGTCGTCTGCGAGCGACCGGACGCTGGGGTCCAGCATCCGGTCAACACGACTGGAGCGTCCGGTCAGAACGCGTTTTGCCCAGTAAAGGGGTATAACGGCTCTATTTGATGGGGGCTCTATTTATAGCCCCATGGCCGGCTGTGGCTGATAGCTCTTGCACATTTTCATTGACATAGCAACCTTGTGAGCCTAGCCAAAGTACTCCCACTCATCCACATCATTGATTCATCATCATAGTGAGATTGGGAGTGATCCAAGTGCATTGCTTGAGTGATTGCATCTAGAGGCACTTGGTGTTCGTGTTTTGCTGCGGATTTCTCTTGTTACTCTTGGTGGTTGCCGCCACCTAGACGGCTTGGAGCAGCGAGGATCGTCGAGCGGAGGTGGTGATTGTCTCCGGCTCCGATCGTGGTGATTGTGAGGGGTTCTTGACCTTGTCCCCGGCGGAGAGCCAAAAGGTACTTTAGTGAATTGCTCGTGGCTTGTGTGATCCTCATCTTGTGTTGGTTGTGCGGCACCCTATTGAGGGTTTGGCGTGTGAAGCCAATTAGCGCGTGAACCTCCAAGTGAGTGAATCGCCACAACGAGGACTAGCTTGCCGGCAAGCAAGTGAACCTCGGTAAAAAATCATTGTCTTCATCATTGATTCCGAGGTGATTGGTCTTCGTTGTTATTCATCTTTGTGATTGATTGGTTCTTCATCTACACGGTGGTATAACTATCCTAACCACTCTCTTTACTTTACCGCAAACTAGTTGACAAGCTCTTTAGTGTAGCTAGTTGTGAGAGCTTGCTTGCTTGGTTGGTGTGGCTCTTTAGTTAGTCTTTGAGAGCACACTAACATAGGATAGTGTCTTTGCTATTGTGTGAATAGACACTATCTAAACTAGAATTGTGGTAGGTGGCTTGCATTTTAAGTAGGCTAGTGCAACACTCGCTTCGCCTCATAATTGTCTAACCATTTGGTTAAGTGTTGTTGTAGAAATTTTATTAGGCTATTCACCCCCCCTCTAGCCATTAGGACCTTTCAACCCCTTGCGAGTTAATGAAAAGACATGTCTAGGCCTCCATGGATGTGACGTGGAAGACCTAAAATAGAGATTGATTGTTGTTTTCGATGAATTCAAGATAAAGAACAAAACCCACATACTTATAGCCTACAACTGCGAGTATGTGTTCTTGGCTTTTAATTTTATGCTTTTTCGTTAAGATTATTCAATAATTAGGATTCTGTGATTGCAGACACCATTTTGTCTTCATTTGTGTTAATCTTGATAAAAATTTGATCAAGGTGTGGGACTCAAAGAAAAAACCATTTCATCATCTGGATGCACTGGTGGCAGTGCTGAATTAGTAAGCGATCCTAGTAACATATTATTTTCTAATCACACATACTGCTTTCTAACGTTTCTCCTTTTAATGTTGCTCAGTGACCGAAGAAGATATATCGGTGGGACGCAGGTCCCATTCAAGGTTATCGAAATGGAGGGGAAGTATCTAAAACAGTCGGTGGGAAACAATAAATACGGGAAGTATCTAATTGACATCAGCGGGAAATCAGAAAAAGCCGATAAGTTGGTGTGTATAATCCCCATTTTATTTATGTCTGTTAATCATTCAACCGAATGATTTACTAATTCCTCTTTGGATATCATCTTTTTTGAACGACAGCGTAAGAAATATAACTACGAAAGACTGTTAGACATGAAGATCGTCGCACTATAATCGGAGCTGGCAAAATTCATCTTAGCCGAGATATTAGAAAAAGATAGAGTATTTTTCATTGTACAATCCATGAAGTTCAAGGACCAGTATGGTCCAGAGCGGCTCGCCAGATTATTGTAAGAAGTCTGAGAAGCATTGTACAATCTATGAAGTCCGAGAACATTTCTTTTTTATTTTGAGAGATTGAGATCTTAATAAAAACATTTGAACTATAACCGTAACATTTGTAATGTTTAATATTGATGGACATGTCGTCTAAGTAGCGTATATAAAGCGAAACCAGATTCCACGAAAAAATATAAATTAAAATAAATTATAAAATAATAAAATACGAATGTGACATCACTGCCGGTTAGCAGAAAATCGACAGTGTTGTCGTAAACATCACTGCCGGTTAGCAACAAACCGGCAGTAATGGCACTGCCGGCTGGAGCCACAAACCGGCAGCGTTGGCTTAGCCATCACTGTCGGTTCTTGTCACAAACCGGCAGTGATTCTTATGACAACACTGCCGGTTGAAACAGAAACCGACAGTGTTGGTGGAACTAAACTCTACCAGGTAGTCTTATGAACCGACAGTGTTGATGGAACTGAACTCTGCCGGTTGTGTAAAGAACCGGAAGTGAAGTTGAAGAACATTGCCGGTTTGCAGGAACCGACAGTGATAGCTTACCCTCATCACTGCTGGTATGGTTGTGCCGGTTAAAAATTCGATAGTTATGGGATATTTTGAACCGACCTTGAAGTGCAATTCTGACGCAGTGCCTTTACCTTTTTCATTTGGCAACGACATTGCTAGAGGCTTGCATGCAACATATACTAGTACAATGCACGCCTTTAGCTTGGATTTATCAGCGTGCGTGAGACGTCGACGCGCGTCCAATAATTGTTTTCCACATGACGATCATATCATATAAATACTCCGTATATACGATGAAGCATACTTCTGGACCCATTACGTGTGTGTATATATGGATACTGACTCTCTTACCCTGGACCCTGCATGCGTACTCCGTCCTTCCTTCCGTCCACAAATTAATATATGGAGGGTTTCAAAATTCATCTACACTACACCACATATTTGGATCCGACATTGAGAAATCGGCAGTGATAGACCCTGGCCTTCCACTGTCGGTTGCTCGCCCAACAGTGATACCCATTTTCACAAAACAAAAGAAAAGAAAAGAAAAGAAAACACTAGCACAGGCCATGCCCAGACTACTACATAGTTGCCGCAACACCTGTGTGGGTGCGAGTGCAGGGCCGCCCTCTGCAGCTAGCCACGCCATGGCCGCTGGTTGTGACCTGGGTCACCGCCAGGAGAAGGGGAGGGGAGGGGAGGGGAGGGGAGAGGAGGGAGGAGCAGACGGAGAGGAGGCACACTGAGATAGATGGGAGATAAGTCTAGAGAGAGTGAGAGAGAACTTGACTATTAATTTTCGGTCTAGATCTAAGATATCACTGTCGGTTGGTAATACAACTAGCAGGCTAGTAATGGGCTTGTTGTTTATGAACCGATAGTGATGCACCTATCACTATAGGTTTAAAATTGTTTGGTCATGATGGTTCGACAGTAATTGCCCATTTTGTAGTAGTGCTATGAGAAACGATAGTTAGGTCTTCTAGTCAAATCCATCGGGCAGGATTTAATTGACTCCCTACGACTTGGGGGATTAATTGAGTTGTACATGCATCGTCTTCCTCGCTTCTTATGTTGTCCACAAAGTCCTAGAAATCTTTACATTTGCGGTAGGATGAAGTATAAAAAAGTGAATTACAAAAACTTTGTTATCCAAGCTATATTAGTTTTGTTACAAGTGACTAATGCAAGGATCTACGTACTAGCACTACTACGGAATTGCTTAATTTTTTGAGCCAGCTCAAATCACTTCCTAGAGGCGATGCAAACCTTTTCTATCGATGTGTTTCTAGAAAATAGAAGATTTCTTTATGTGGGTATCCAGACACTCATAGAATGTTTTCTCAAGTCTTATTGTTCTTTTCTCTTTCTCCTTGGAGATGTGAGTGGATGAAGGAGGAGGAATTTATATATTTGCATATGGCCATAAGTATAACTTATAAGTATGTGTTTGTTTGGAGGAGCACAGTGGGATAGGATTGGGGGATCCCATTTTAGCTAGTGTTTGGTTCAGGGTGAGTGGGATGAATCCATCCCCAGAGGGGAATATTTCCTACAAATGTGGGAGGATAGATCCAACCCAAATAAATTGAAGAGATGGGGGGCATTCCTCTTGGTCACCATCATATTGTCGTGTGCTTTGAAGGGGACCGTGACGCCTAAGAGGGGGGTGAATTAGGCAACTTAAAATTCTAACTCTAAACTATGGCCTCTTTTTCTAACCCTAGCAAAACCTATGCAATAGATAAACTATCTAGATGTGCAACTATGGTTTTGCTAGTGTGTTGCTATCTCTACCGCAAACGTAGTAAAGTAAGCAATGTAAATGCGGAAGTTAAAGAGCAAGGTAGAGATATGCAAACTCCCGTCGACGACTCCGGTATTTTTACCGAGGTATCGAGAAGCGCGCAAGCTTCTCCCTAGTCCTCGTTGGAGCCCCTCGCAAGGAATCCCTCACAAGGGCCAAGCTCCCGATCGGGTAACTCCGTGGATAGCCTCGCGCCTTCCCCACGCGCAAGTGGGTCTCCGACGTGCCTTCAGGCAAGCCTCTCCCGGATGCTCCCCGCCGTCTTCACTATCAAGCTTCCAGCCGAAACGCCGCGGGCCTTGTTCCCTCCAGTACACGGTGGCGGCCACACCACAAACACGGTTGGTGTGATCTCGCAAGACTTCAAGCCCCTCTGATGTACAACACTTGTGCTCGCAAGCACGGGGTGGCAAGAGGTATGCTAACCTCACTAAACACTAGGCATATACCTAGAGCAAGCGCATAAGCGGTGGTCTAATCAACCTAAGCACTTCGCAAAGCACTTATGCTAATCACCTAATAAAACACTAAGCACTTTACATGTGGAGATCACTAAAATGGTGTACCAACACCCTTGGTATGTTTCCTCAGCTCCACACTCCTCAAATGGCCGGTTGGGGGTTGTATTTATAAGCCCCACTGAGAAAGTAGCCATTGGGGTCGAATTCCCGCGAAACTGCTACTGACCGGACGCTGAATCGTCCTGACCAGACGCGTCCAGTCATCCCGACCGTTGAGCCAACAATATGCTGATCGGACGCTGGCCAGCGTCCGGTCGTAGATGTGCCGCTCTAGAACCTTACTGTAATCAATTGGACGCTGCTGTCCTGCGTCCGGTCGGTTGCCGCCAGCGTCCGATCAGGGATCTGGTCGCATGTCTACCGAGCCACTTGCCCAGCGTCCGGTCCTGCATCCAGTCACCACAGTGAGCTCATTTCTTCATGATCTTGCGTATGGCTTGGTTCCAATCTTCGTGCTTAGACTTTGCTTGATATCTTGGGTCTTCTCTTGTGCTTCTATGGTCTTTCTTAAAGTGTTGATCATTGGATCACCACGTCGCCTTCGTCCAAGTCACATCTTACACCCTTTTGAACTACAAAATAAACACTTGCAAATTCATTAGTCCAATTTGGTTGTGTTGGTCATCAAACATCAAAATCCAAAGTAAATGGGCCAAGGGTCCATTTTCCTTACAATCTCCCCCTTTTTGGTGATTGATGCCAACACGACTAAAGCAAGCAAATAATAAGAATTTGGAAGTTAAAAACTACCTACTTGCTAGGATGCAATGCAAAGGGCAAGGTTATATGATACTAATTGACAGATACCAATTAAAACTTTACTTAAAAGCTTGTCTTGCCCTTGCAAATGTCCCATGTGATATTATGGATTAAAGCCTAGCTTTCTAAAAATTCTCCCATTACTTAGACTCCCATAATTCACTTTCCTCCCTTTCTCGGACCATTACTACTTGTAACTAAATGCTTGTCTTTGGTCCTTCAAATTCTCCCCCTTTGGCATCAAACACCGAAAAGGAAGATATTAGTAGCACAAGGGAGGGTCAAACTTCGTGATCCTTTGTGTAGAGAGTGAAATGAATCACAAATTTTGACACTCACATTATATAGACTAAGCTCCCCTAAATATATGCATACATATGGTATAAAGCAAAGCATATGCATAATTAGCAATTTATTGTACAAGAGAGTTTAATCTATATAATGCATGGGGAAAGCATGTAAATATGAAATGAAAACAACAAGATGATGCCAATAGAAGAGTGATGCTTAACTCCGGGAACTCCAATTTCCTTATAATGAGACTACTACACATGTGATAGGTTTGAAAAATTGATACCATTTGAACAAGTGATAGTCTCAAAGCATCCAAGTTGTAGAATTACTCCCCCTAAATATGTGAACACAAGTGTTGAATACTTGTACCATTTGTGCACATTGATTCAAGAATCAAAATACCACTTGAAAGATGATATTTGGGAGAGATTATCTACAATTTGGACTTTGGCACATATTTGATAAATAATTGTAAAGCAAGCTATGTGCCGTGCTTCTAAACAATTTTAAACCATGTAGGTTTGCTCCAAGGGTTGATAATGAAACTGAGCAAACCTACCATATGATATACCTATTGAATGCATGACAAAAGATTAAGCATGTAAATGCAATCATAGGCATGAAATATAACTAGATGCTTTAATAGTATATCAATTGAAAAACAAAACCAATTGAAATGAATACTAATTTGAAAGTAATGACATCTAGTTACCTAACACGGGAAGGGGAATTTGGGTCTATAGTATTCACTACCCTACTTGGCAATGACTTTGTCCATCATGACGCACCCCATGAAATGCACTCAAACTTTGCCAAGTCTCCAAATTCCCCGACGTCCGACGGACTTCTCACTTCCCTTTTGGGATCCAAACATTCTTGGTGCTCTTCATGTTTGAAATGATTTCCTTTGGCACCCAAAAGCGTTTGACCCCATTGTTGGCTTGCTTGTTCACCTTGATGGCCACCACCTTATTATTTTTCTTCTTCTTCAAGAGATAAGGTGTGGAGGCCTTCTTGTCCACCATGTTGATGTAGGTGTTGGAGAACTTGCTTGTTTGCTTTTTCTCCTCCTTCTTTGCTCCTCCCCCATTCTTCACCTTGTACTCATAGGACTTGTGGCCTTCCTTGTGGCACACATAGCAAACCATGGTTTGTCCTTCATCAAGCTTCTTCACTCCCTTTATGGTGTTATCTTGATGAAGTTGATCTTGCTTCGCCTTGCCTTTTACTTGAGTCAAGTCCTTCGTGAGGCGAGCTACATCTTGCTTAAGTTCCTCATTTTCCTTTGCAACCTCTTGTGTGCATGTATCTACAATAACTTTCTCAACACAAACTTGGTTGCACAAAGGTGAGACTAAACATAAATTATTGCAAGAAGTAGAGACATCCCTTTTAATGATAGAACTTTTCTTTTTAGGTGGCTTGGTGGGGGTATTTTTGATGGCTTCAAGATTAGCAACTTTATTAGTTAGCTCATCACAATGTTTGCACATGATTTCCAATTTAGCAAGCAAATTTTGATAATCATTTTGTGAGCTAGCTAACTTTTCCTTTAATTTTTCATTTTTCTTTTCAAGTTGCTTATCATTGATTGTGCATTCATTTGTTGTTGCACTAGCCTCAAGTTGCTCAATTTTAGTATATAGTTCAACATTGAGATTTGCAAAGTTTTCATATTGTTCAAGCAAATTCTTGTATGCTTCTTGTGAACTACCTAGCTCTTCTTTTAAATTTTTGAGCTTCTTTTGTTGACTAGTGCAAAATTTAGCATATTTATGATTTTGTTGTACAATTGTATTATAAGAAGGCAAATCATCATCACTATCGCTCTCACTAGAGGATGAGCTTTCATTACCTCGTGCCATAAGGCACACACGAGAAGAGCTTGATGATGAGTGCTTGCGCCCTCGCCTCTTGTGATGATCTTCTTCACTTGAAGAATCATCCCATGACCTTATTGATGTGAGGGCTTTGTTCTTGCACGCCTTCTTCTTTGCCTTGGGTGTGGGCTTGTTTGGACAAACTTCCACAAAGTGCCCCAACTCGCCGCATCCATAGCATCCTCTCTTTCTTTGCTCGTTTCTTTGATTAGTGAAAACGAGGTCTTGAATTTGGATGGGCACACCCTTGACATTGAGCCTTACGATCATCTTCTCCACCTTTTTGATAAGTTTGATTGATTCTTCATCAAGGTCGGAGGTGGAGGAGGAAGATTGATCATCATCACTTGATTCTTGTTCATCATCATCATCATCCTCATCTTCTTCTTCTTCACTTGAGGAGCTTGAGCTTGAGCTTGACTCAACTTTCTTGCCCTTCATCTTTTTCTTCTCGCTACAAGCGAGAGCTTTGCCTTTGCTTGATGAAGATGCTTCTCCTTGACCCATCTTACGTGATATTTCAAATGCCACTAGCTTGCCAATGATAATGCCCGGGGTCATGGTGCTCAAGTTCTCCATGTTGTGAAGAATGGTGATG
Organism: Miscanthus floridulus; assembly: GCF_019320115.1. Classification (NCBI taxonomy): domain Eukaryota; kingdom Viridiplantae; phylum Streptophyta; class Magnoliopsida; order Poales; family Poaceae; genus Miscanthus; species Miscanthus floridulus. Next base: position 68,643,087 of record NC_089585.1, on the reverse strand, counting down.
ATGCTTGCATATTTCTTTTATGGTAGAATGGAGATGATCTTCCTCATGATGTCCGCATCATCTAGCTTTAATAATCCTATTGAATAGAGCTCATTGATAATTAGATTCAATCGAGAATACATATCACGAACAAGCTCATCATCATTCATAGCAAAGGAATCATAATTTTGCTTAGCTAGACAATGTTTTTGCTCACAGACATTACTTGTGCCGTCATGGAGCTCTTAGAGTTTTAACCAAATTTCATGTGTCATATTTAAGGTGAACACTTGGTTAAACACATCCATGCTAAATGATTCAAACAAGCAATTCTTAGCTCTAGCATAAAAATATATTTCTTTTTCATCACTCTTTGTGGGCTTTTCAGGATTCTTAATGGGTTTCATCCCGTCACGAGTGACTCTCCATACACCTAAATCAACCGCCTCAAGGTGGCAAGCCATTCTAGCCTTATAGTAGAGGAAGTTAGTGCCATCAAATTGAGGAGGCCTAGCGGTATCCATCCCAACCACTCTACAATAGCGTCGGCTCAACGGCGGTTAAGCCAAAGGTCCAAATATGAGCCAACCGGCTCTGATACCAATTGAAGGGGACCGTGACGCCTAAGAGGGGGGTGAATTAGGCAACTTAAAATTCTAACTCTAAACTATGGCCTCTTTTTCTAACACTAGCAAAACCTATGCAATAGATAAACTATCTAGATGTGCAACTATGGTTTTGCTAGTGTCTTGCTATCTCTACCGCAAACATAGTAAAGTAAGCAATGTAAATGCAGAAGCTAAAGAGCAAGGTACAGATATGCAAACTCCCGTCGACGACTCCGGTATTTTTACCAAGGTATCGAGAAGCGCGCAAGCTTTCCCCTAGTCCTCGTTGGAGCGCCTCGCAAGGAATCCCTCACAAGGGCCAAGCTCCCGATCGGGTAACTCCGTGGATAGCCTCGGGCCTTCCCCACGCGCAAGTGGGTCTCCGACGTGCCTTCCGGCAAGCCTCTCCTGGATGCTCCCCGCCGTCTTCACTATCAAGCTTCCGGCCGAAACGCCGCGGGCCTTATTCCCTCCGATACACGGTGGTGGCCACACCACAAACATGGTTGGTGTGATCTCGTAAGACTTCAAGCCCCTCCGATGTACAACACTTGTGCTCGCAAGCACGGGGTGGCAAGAGGTATGCTAACCTCACTAAACACTAGGCATAAACCTAGAGCAAGCGTATAAGCGGTGGTCTAATCAACCTAAGCACTTCGCAAAGCACTTATGCTAATCACCTAATAAAACACTAAGCACTTTGCATGTGGAGATCACTAAAATGGTGTACCAACACCCTTGGTATGTTTCCTCAGCTCCACACTCCTCAAATGGCCGGTTGGGGGTTGTATTTATAAGCCCCACTGAGAAAGTAGTCGTTGGGGTCGAATTCCCACGAAATTGCTACTGATCGGACGCTGAATCATCCTGATCGGACGCGTCCGGTCGTCCCGACCGTTGAGCCAGCAATATGCTGATCGGACACTGGCCAGCGTCCGGTCGCCTGCCACCGGACGCGTCCGGTCACAGATGTGCCGCTCTGGAACCTTACTGTAATCGATCGGACGCTGCTGTCCTGCGTCCGGTCGGTTGCCGCCAGCGTCCGGTCAGGGATCCGGTTGCCTGTCTGCCGAGCCACTTGCCCAGCGTCCGGTCGCAGCGTCCGGTTGCTTATCCAGCGTCCGAACCTGCATCCTATCACCACAGTGGGCTCATTTCTTCACGATCTTGCGTACGGCTTGGTTCCAATCTTCGTGCTTGGACTTTGTTTGATATCTTGGGTCTTCTCTTGTGCTTCTATGGTCTTTCTTAAAGTGTTGATCATCAGATCACCACGTCGCCTTCGTCCAAGTCACATCTTGCACCCTTTTGAACTACAAAATAAACACTTGCAAATTCATTAGTCCAATTTGGTTGTGTTGGTCATTAAATACCAAAATCCAAAGTAAATGGGCCAAGAGTCCATTTTCCTTACATGCATCATTCCATTCCTCCTTCACACATGTAGGTGATGGGGGCACCGGTACAAGCAAGTGGGGTGGCTCCAGTGATGTTGTGGCTCGAGGCACGGATGACTCCGTGTGCATGGTGAGGCGTGAGTAGGGTGGGTCGGTGAGGATGGCAAGGTGGTGCATCTCTAGTGGGGTGAGGCATAGGTGGCCACGGCTTGGTGGCGAGGAGGCACGAGTAGGCTACACGGTGAGGATGGTGTGCCTCTGGCAGGGCAGGGTAGAAGAAGAGCCTACGCAAAGGCTACTTTCAAACAAAAAAATTAAATTAAAATCATCCCATACCATGAACCAAATACTCACATAGGATGATTCCATCTTAGAAAAGAGAGACGGATAGAAAAGGGGGATGGAACCATCCATCCTTCCTAGTTAGTCTCCAAATGAAATACATGCTAGGATTGCAACCGGCAAAAAATTAAAATATGGCTTGGGTTGCTGTCTCTGAAATTTAAACAACCTGGATCTTTTTCCATGTCATTTTTCATCTGAAGAAAGCTGTTAGTGTTATTGTTATTGTTATTGCAAGCGAAGTTATATTGAATTTGTTGTAGTTGTCAGACACATGTAGAAAGCGACTGCACAGTTAAATTAAATGCTAAACATGACTGTTTGGCCCCTTTCCTTCACTTGACAACGCATCAGGCTAGGGGGGCCTACTACCGCACATTGTAGCCTCTGGCCCTTTTTTCCCCGCTACTGTTGTGCAGTCCCAGAAGTAAAAGTGTACAGGAGCAACTGTTGTGCACATGCAGTGTACAAAACTCCACGAATCTCAGCTACTGTTGCATTTGCTTTGTCCTGATCGGTGTGATTATTATGTTAGGCTGTGGTTAGTTGCGTGAAATTTGTAAATTTGGCTACTGTAGCACTTTTGTTTTTATTTGGTAATTAATATTTAATCATGGATTAATTAGACTCAAAACGTTTGTCTCGCAATCTCTAACCAAATTATGTAATTAGTTTTTTTCATCTACATTTAATGCTTTATGCACGTATCTACTACTGTAATATTTTTTGGGAAAACTTTTTTTAACTAAAACCAGGCGTGTGCCGTCCCTCGGTGCATCACGATTGTACGTACGTACGTGCCATTTGTAATTCAGTTGGCCAGGCACAAGTACACGCGTACGAGCATCGATCTTTTGCTTGCACCTGGGCCGGCGTTCGGTGAGTAAAGCCACGGCAAAAGCTCTTGTTATCTGACACTTGGATCTACTCCGTATCTATCTAGTACTCTGTCATTGCAGATCTGATCGATGAAGAGTGACAGAACAAGTACACCGATCCATCGATAAGTCCTTCCCCAACGCCGTTTTTTAACTGGCAGCTCATATGCCATGTATGAACGGATAAATAAAGTAGATGATTTAAGGGGTGTTTGTTTCTACTAGCCCTTCTATTTTCCTGTCATATCGAATATTTAGACATATATATGGAGTATTAAATATAGACTAATTACAAAACTAATTACACAACTTGCGACTAATTTACAAGATGAATCTTTTAAGCCTAATTAGTCCATGATTTGACAACGTGGTGCTACAGTAAGCATGTGCTAATGACAGATTAATTAGGCTTAAAAAATCGTCTCGTAAATTAGTCTCTATCTATGTAATTGATTTTGTAATTAATCTATATTTAATGCTCTTTATTAGTATCTAAACATACGATGTGATATAAATTTTAGGAGCGACTAAGGAACCAAACACCCTCTTATATTTATCATAGTAGCTTGTAAAAGCTACATATAGTTGGGGAAAGAGAAGATGATCCATGCTAAAAAAAAAGAGGAAGAGAAAATAAAGGTGAGGTAAGATAAAAGGAAAAAGTTTCTTTGCAAACCATAAATAGTGATGTTTGTATTGTATGAATAGTAGTTTTAATATTTCCTAGTCTATGTGCATCACTTCATTAGTGGTGCCTTAGTCTAGCACTCCTAGTGGTTCTAGTACATATAAAATGATCCACATAGACTAGAAATATATTGAGACTACTATTCACACAATGCAAACTATCACTACTTGTGGTTTACAATGAAACTTTTTCCTTTCATAATATATCACATTTATTTTCTCTCCCTCTTCTTTTTTAGTATGGACCACCTTCTCTCTCCTCAAGCACTATAGCTTCTGTAAGCTATTATGACAAGTATAGAGCACTTACTTTTTTATCCAATCCTACATGACGCTTGGCGCTATCAGTAAAAAAGCAGCATTGGGCAAGCCCTAAGGGCACCACCAATGGAGGCTAACACTTTTAGTGATTTTAGTACAAATAAAGTGATCCACATAGACTAGGAAATATCAAGACTACTATTCACACAATGCAAACTATCACTACTTGTGGTTTGTACAGAAACTTTTTGCTTTCATCATACCTCACCTTTATTTACTCTTCTCTTCTTTTTAGCATGGATCACCTTCTCTCTCCCCAAACATATGTAGCTTTTGCAAGCCACTATGACAAGTATAGAGCACCTACTTTTTTTATCCACTCCTACGTAGCACTTGGGGCTACAAGCTAAAAAATAGCGTTGGGGAAGGCCTAAGGGCACCACCAATGGAGGCTAACACTCTCAGTAGTTCTAGTACAAATAAAGTCATCCACATAGACTAGAAAATATTGAGACTACTATTCACACAATGCAAACTATCACTACTTGTGGTTTGTAAAGAAACTTTTTCCTTTGATAATACATCATCTTTATTTTATCTCCCTCCTCTTTTTTAGCATAGACCATCTTCTCTCTCCAAACATACGTAGCTTCTGTAAGTTACTATAATAAATCTAGATCACCTACTTTTTTTATCCGATCCTACGTGACACTTGGGGCTAGTAAAAAATAGCGTTTGGGAAGCTCTAATACCTGTTGTTGTACGAGAGGACGGTGGTGCAGGCGTTAGGGAATTCTAGATAATACTCGGTAGAGGAGAATATATGGCAGGCAGATGAGTGTACATTTTGGCGCGGTGCAGGCTTATCCATTCTGTTCGCTTGGCTTATAAGCCGTATTTTTTTTAGTCATCGAACAATATTTTTCTCTCACCATAAATTAGCTAACAGTACTTTCAACCATGGCTTATCAGCCAGGTGAACATGACAATCATACTTGCATTTGCAGGAAAGCCACTTTTTCGCCTCCAACGGCCATGCTATCCCAGCGCTGGCAGCAGCTTTTTGGGGATTGCCCGTTTTGGAACCCACCAACCACCACTCGTGGTTCCCCCGGACACAAGGACATGCATGCATCATGACTCCACCTCCACGACAGCGTTACGGGTAAAGCAACCGCAACACCACCCCTAATCCTATGCGGCTGTTATATGCCCTATCCAATCTACCACTTCATGCTTTCATGATTTATCTCAATTCTTTACTGTTTAATGCTGGATAAGACGATGCTGATGACGCCAACAATAAAAACAGCACAATCAGCACATGGATGAATTGCACGTCGTCCTTTAATTCGTTGTTATCAAGTATATATACCGATCATCACGTGTCTTCGCCCTTCCATTCCATGAGTTCTTTAAGGAAAGTGGGAATTATATTAAAGCTCAGCATAGTACATCCTCAAATTACACATGAAAAAAATCCAAAATAAATAAGATACACTATTCTATCTAGATTCTTTATCGTCTACTTTCCTATAGTGACTTTGCTCGATGTAGTCAATGCTCTAGATGAATAGAAGTCAGAGTACAGTCCATATGCCGAATCCAACAATCACTCCAAAAATTCGACAAGCCGGAAGATCCAACGTTCTGGAACTAGTTCAAAATGCATATGAATAATCGATGAAAGAATATCGACAATTGCATTGTCAGGCACAACATAATACGCAATAACGCAGATTTATCACCTTCAATCCTCGATTTCCTTTCTGCGACCATCGAAGATGAGATCGACGATCTAGAGTAACTGTCCTTGTTGGGAGTGTCACCCCTCCCCTTGCGGCCTTGCATATAGTTGCCACAAATTAACCGCCTGTCGATGAAATCGGCACATGTAATGGCAACCTAGTCGTTGCAATCACTGAAGTCATCGCAAGTAACAATATATCTCAATCGAAAATTATCTAATTTCGCTGATAGATTTATTTGGGCTAAACTCTAAGCAAACCAAATCTAAAAACTACGAAAGAGAGAGAAGGATTCCCTTATCTACGCACACTAGTAGGAGTATGTGTTACCCATTCCCTGATGAGCTGCTGGCTTGTTGCGAGCCTTATGATTTATTTTATTTTTTTGAAAATAAAATAGGCCAAACACAATTAATCTCACACTCTGAATTATCACGTATTCACGTATCCAATGCTGGATTAATAGGGTTTGGCCCATTATTATTTTTTATCAAATCAAATAGCCATAATGCTCTTCTGCTAAAAAAACCATAATGCTCGTATTAAATGTTAGGTGCAATAACAGTTTAGTTCCACATATAGAAAAATGACTAAAGATCGATTCAACTAAATGTATTGTTTTCTGATACACCTTTTTTGTGAACAGTTTTCTGATACACCTATCACTACTACAAAATGGATCAGCAAAGGCGGTAAAAATTATTTACAGAGACGGGCAGCCCTAGCCACCTATGTGAAATGGTTTGGGTTGAGGGGCCATTTCCAGAGAAGGTCATGTAGCTAGCTCAGTAAATACATTAACACAGTCGGACATCATAATTTGCTTGCCTCTATTAATCATTAACAAAGAACGCCTTTGGAAGCCCGAGGCCACGTGCCTAGGATGCTTGTCCTCTGTTAATGATAGTATTATATCTATGAAATATGAAAGGGCGATTATATATGAATTCATCGTACTAGGCTTATTTGAAGCAGTAGGGGGCAAATACACATTGCCTTTTTTTTGGCACACCACTATGCAACACTAGATGTAAGTCACAACCACTCATTTCAATTTGTTGTCAAGTTTTTTTTTGGAACGTGTTCTCTCTTCATCATTCATGTTTGCAAGGTCTGGGTGGTCGTCTAGCAAGGGGTGTCCCATGTGGCACCGTGGACCGGCATGGATCTCCACGAGATTGACGACGATAACGCGTTGTTGATTTGAGGTCCATCTGGCTCGCCATGGATCAAGCGCACACCCCTACTTGGCGCGTCAACTATCGACAGAATATGCTCGGCAGTCCACCGAGGGGTATCCCACGATGGTAGATTTGTCGGTGGGGGTGCGCGTAATCATGAACCAGATGGTGACACAAGGCGCAGAGACAGCAATTTAGATAGGTTCAGGCCGTCTGATCGACGTAATACCCTACGTCCTGTGTCTTTGGTGTATTGTATTGATCTGGACGATCAAGTAGCTTGATGTAGCCTATTCGCTAGGGGACCCCTACCTCTCCTTATATACTCTGGAGGAGGTAGGGTTACAAGGTAAGTATCCTATTTGGTACTATACAATGTCTTGCGGTGCACACCGAGCAGCGTCGTGCACGCCTTGATCTTGTGGGCCGGGCCACCCCTGGGGGCGCAGCCCATGTCTTGGGGGCCATACCCCCACATCCCCTCTCTCAATCTCATCTATGAAATCTCAGCCGGACTTGGAGAGGAGATGCATTGATCTAGGGCACTACTGAATCTGATGGCCTAGTTCATGCATGGGGACGGACTACTGAATCTAATGGCCTAGTTCATGTCAGCAGCTTCGTCAGAGAATTCTCGCACGCTGCTTTGTGTAGGCAAGGCCTTGTTTAGATGCCACTCAAATTCCAAGTTTTTTCACTCTCTCTCCATCACATCAATTTTTAGCCGCTTGCATGGAGTATTAAATGTAGGTAAAAAAAATAACTAATTACACAGTTTAGTTCGAAATCACGAGATGAATCTTTTGAGCCTAGTTGGTCCACGATTGGACAATATTTGTCAAATAAGACGAAAGTGCTACTATTCATCGGGTTGAAATCTTTTCGCAATCTAAACGAGGCCCAAGTTTTCTACACAGTTCTTTGTTCAGAGTAACGACCGGATTTCCATGTTTTGGTATTCAGAATCTAATGGCCTGGTTCTTGTTAGCTTGGACAGGACAAAAGCATGGGCTAAGTATAACAATGATAGGGCGATGCTTTTCTACACAGTTTAATCTTTGGTGATTTGCAGCAACAGATGGTTAGTTTAATCTTCTTTTCCTTTGGTCGATTATGTTTAGTGTATGAGTGTCCAGTTAACTGAATGTACTTTCAGTTCAGGTTCAGTTAACTGAATCTATCTTCAGTTCAGGTTTAGCAGCAGCTCATCTCGCTCTATTCTGTTTTCTTTGTTGCACATGGCTTATAAAGTAGCAGCATATCATCTTGCTGTGTTCGGTTGCATGGTGTTGGCTTCATTCAGTTCAGTAGCAGCATACCATCTCGCTGTGTTCGGTTGCATGGTGTTGGCTTGATTCAGTTCAGTAGCAGCTCAATGAAGTTATATGCATAGCTACTAAATTCATATGCTAGCTGCTAAATAAATATGCACATATATATCATATCAGAGTGTGTCATCTAGATGAGTTATGCATTGCATAAGCATGCATGTTGTCGCACCTACTAGTCATCCTTGAATTAAATTATTAAGCATGAGTATATATGTTGGTTCTAAAATAATTTCTGGTATGAAAATTCAGTTTTGAAAATAATTTATGGCTGACCAGTGCACATTCCATTGCTGATTTACTAAGTTCAGTTTTCTTTACCCAGTCTAGCAGCACAAGTTAATTGTTTTTTACTACTCTGTGACTCTTTCTTAGTGGGGAAAAGAAATGCTACTTTTGTATGTGATATTAAGAATTACTAAGTGAGTAGCTCTTAGCAACTATGCGATGCTATCTCATTTTCCTTGAACAAGTCCTTTATATATATTGATGTCAGAAGATGTATCTAATTATATTAGACAAGTTGAGCTTGCGATGGCAGCATGCTGAGCCTGCACTGAACTTCATATGTTTCATGGCAGGAATGAGGAGTTAAGTCTTTCAAACGTGGTCCATCACTTAATTGAGAGGCGCATGCAACACGCACAGGTGGACATAAACATCACAAATTTGGTGCTGGGTACTGTCATGTGCTTTTGGACATGTTTTAAATATGTTGTATCGGATGTGAAGGTTGTAATGTGTTCCCAGAATACTTATGTGCTGGTTTGGTCCTATTTTGTTACTAATGATGCGAACATGTGTTAATTAATGATGATTTGCAATTAACTTAGCTGAAATTAAGGATGAAAATATTTTTATTTTGCTATCAGCCATTTCTAGTTGGGCTGAAATCTAGTAGGAGCCCAATTTGAGTTGGGCTGCATGACCATTAAAAGGCCCAAAAAAATCATATCAGCCTAAAACAAAAAAGTCAGTTGGCCTTAAAAATAGGCTGAAAGCTCCTGGAAACCCAAATTGGGCCACAAAACACTTGGGCTAAATCCTACGTGGCACCAATGACACGTCAGCATACACCCTAGCGAACACATGGCGCTTACATGGCGACTCAAATCTGTGATAGAAAAAAATACTACGTGGAAGCTTTCCGTGACGAAAAAAATTCGTCATAGACTACCAAGCTCGGCCTGGCCTAGAGTGGGCTAAGTGGACTTCCAGGGGATCCGTGACAGTCGAAAATCATCACAGATGACTCGTAGCCAATATGTGACGCTCGATACATGACAGAAAAAACTTCCGTCACGGATGGCGTTCTATGACAGATTTCGGGGCTATTGTGACGAAAGCAATCCGTCGTGGATCAACGGATTTTTTTTGTAGTGTGAGACTACTTGTCTACTTGTATCCTACATACTCAATATGTCTTGGATCATAATCTTCATCTTCTCTCCACAAGTTGAGCACTTCACCTCACAATGCACATTCCATCCCTCCTCCATGGCCTTTCATGTTGCCCAACTAGCCTATGGATTAATCACATGTTCATCTCCAATGAAACACATTAGTTCAATTAATGTTATCATTCAATTACCAAAATCAAACTAGAACTTTCAACTTCTCGGACCATATTCATGCCTTGGTTGGGTACTCCAATCCTATGAAAATTAACAAAGTAGACGACGATTCATCCCTGGCTACATCAGCCCCCACGACAGTAGATCCGATCTCGGAACCACCTTCGAGGTCGCCTTCACCAACAACTCACCGCCTGCCAGGTGTTCACCGTCAACGCCGACCAGATAACGCCATACGCCACCGACTAGACACTCCGTCCAAAGCTAAGTCACACTTTAATATTCTTCTAAATATTCTCCAATCTCCGTATGTCGCCATAATGTTTCTTCAAACTGTTTTCTCCATGTTTGCTCTCCAAACGATTTTTTGAACCCTCGAACAGTCATGTTGATGCTCGGACGCCTCCAGAGATGGCCCTGTCTCTGGCTCCTCCCTACACGTGCTACGGGCTTCGCGCTCTGCGTTATGGGTGGTCGGCAGTGGCTCCTTGGTCACGCCTGTTCCTCCTACACGTGCACGGGCTCCACGCTCGACGTTATGGACTATGGGCTAGCTAGGGCTGGAGACTCAGCTATACACTAACTTTTCAGGCGGTTTATATTAAACATAAATATATTTTTATGCCAACTGATTGCCGAACTACATACACCATTTCATCAACATTGCTGATTTTTCTCCAGAGTTTATTTATTTGTGCATCATGTACTACCCGTTCTACATGTTTATATTGCAGGATCATCATCCAGGTGATCGGACCACCTGGTGCTTGGACTTCTCCACCGATCAACTGGTCAGACCGCTTGGTTTATGGACTCCGTCGTCGACCAGTTGATCGGACTGTTCGCCAGTCGTTTCTACTCAATGTTCACTTCGCCGCCGACCAGTTGACCAGACTGTTCGCCGCTCGTGCTTCATCGCCAGCTACGCCGGTTACTCCTCAGCGCTCGGATTCTTCATGCTCGAGGACTAAGTGGGCACACTTCACCGCACAAACGTCGTCAGCTACGTCGGTGCTCGGACCTCGCCGCCTACGCCGAGGACTCCTCGGTGCTCGGACATCGCCGCCTACACTGGGGACTCCTCCGTGCTCGGACATCGCCGCCTACGTCGGAGACTCCTCCGTGCTCGGACGTCGCCACCAATGTCGGGGACTCCTCGCTCCTCGTTGCTCGGACATCGCCGCCTACGCCGGGAACTCCTCGGTGCTCGGACACCGCCGCCTACGCTGGGGACTCCTCGCTCCTCGGTGCTCGGTCATCGCCAGCGACGCCGGGGACTCCTTGCTCCTCGGTGCTTGGACATCACCGCCTACGCCGGGGACTCCTCGTTCCTCGGTGCTCGGACATCACCAGCGACGCCGGGGACTCCTCGGTGCTCGACTCCTCGGTGCTCAGTCATCACCAACGACGTAGGGGACTCCTCGCTCCTCGGTGCTCGGACATCGCCAGCAACGCCGGGGACTCCTCGCTCCTCGGTGCTTGGACATCGCCGCCTACGTTGGGGACTCCTCGGTGCTCGGACATCGCCGCCTATGTCGGGGACTCCTTGGTGCTCGGACGTCGCAGCCTACATCGGGGACCCCTCGTTACTCGATGCTCGGTCATCGCCAGCGACGCCCGGGACTCCTCACTCCTCGGTTCTCAGACATCGCCGCCTACACCGGGGACTCCTCGCTCCTCGGTGCTCGGTCATCGCCAGCTACGCCGGGAACTCCCTGGTTGGTCGGACATCACCGGCTACGCCGGGGACTCCTCGGTGCTCGGATCTTGTTACATCTCGTCGGTGTGCTGTCAAGCTGCTCCATGCTGTTCGGATCAGGGTGCTGATCTTGGGCGGCACATCTGAGGTCTTGATACGCACATGTCGAACGACGTCGGCAAGCTTTTAGACTTCTTTTTCTTTGACCCTGCTACAAGATTCATTCTTCATCTTCCAACAGACTCGGGGACTAAGTGGGCACACTTCACCTTACGATGAATGTGCTTGTTCTCATCTCGAGGCTACGCCCAGGGACTGGCTGCCTGCTCGGCTGGTCTTCTACTTTCTGACCCTGGCACCACGTGACTACGTCACCTACTGTTAGGCTCGGGGACTAGCTATGGGGGTATGGCCCTAAGACATGGGCTGCGCCCCCAGGGGTGGCCCGGCCCACAAGATCAAGGCGTGCATGGCGCTGCTCGGCGTGCACCGCAAGACATTATACAGTACCAAATAGGATACTTACCTTGTAACCCTACCTCCTCCAGAGTATATAAGGAGAGGTAGGGGTCCCCTAGCGGATAGGCTACATCAAGCTACTTGGTCGTCCAGATCAATACAATACACCAAAGACACAGGATGTAGGGTATTACATCGATCAGACAACCCAAACCTATCTAAATCGCTGTCTCTGCGCCTTGTGTCGCCATCTGGTTCCTGATTACGCGCACCCCCACCGACAAATCTACCATCGCGGGATACCCCTCGGTGGACTGCCGAGCATATTCTGTCGACAGGGGAGATTGATGAGAACATGCAGGTTGAGAAGCTAGCGTAGGACGAGACCTGCTGCAGTGGTCTGAACTTGTTACCTCTATCGCATCACGGCCGTCAAAGTCGAGGATGCGGTGGTCAGAGGCCATAAGTTTTCTAGGTTATTCATGATATAGGCCATAAGTTTTTGCTAAAAAAGATAGAGAATATAGTTGTGAATATAAATATTAGATCACACAGTCCACATGTTGCTTATCTGTCTTAACACAATGCACATGCAGACCTATATTCAAACGCTCAAGACCGTATGCAAAGAATGCTTATGGACTTCAAACAGAATTTTGGGTTAGTACATGATTTCAAATGTAAAAGTCGTCAACAACAAAGTTTTAGGACTCATTGAGATCTACAAGTTTTATTTTGGTCATTTTTCCATTCGACTTTGCTCAAATAACTTAAAATTTGAATTTCATGATACTAGGACATAGAAATGAATTTTGGGATAGTAAAATGATTTCAAAAGAAAAAGTCATCAACAACAAAGTAGTAGAACTCATCGAGATCTACAACTTTTATTTTGGTCGTTTTTCAAAAAAAGTTTGGTTGAATCTTCATAGTGTACATTCTTTATTCACTTTATAATAGAAAAAAAATTCAGTGGGTCAAAAATGAGAATCGGCCCAGGATTAGAATAGGTCCAGAATCTAGCCCAACAATTCAAAATTTTGAATTTCAAAATATTTGAACTTCGAACATAATTTTGGGATATCAAATGAATTCGTATGAAAAAAAATTGTCAACTACAAAGTTGTAGAACTCACCAAGATCTACAACATTGGTTTTGGTCCTTTCTCCATATGAGTTAGTTTGAACAATTTGAAAATTTGAATTTCAAAATTTGATAACTTCAAATAGAATTTTGAGATACTAAATGGTCTCAAATATAAAAGTCATCAACATCAAAGTTATAGAACTCATCGAGATCTACAACTTCTGTTTTGATTGTTTCTCCATCCGACATTGCTTCGACAATTTTAAATTTGAATTTCAAAATATGAGAACTTCAAACAGAATTTTAGAATATTAAATGATTTCAAATGAAAAAGTGATAAACAAAAATGTTGTAGGACTCATCGAGATCTACAAATTTTGTTTTGGTCATTTCTCCATCCAAGTTCGTTTGGGTAATTCAAAATTTGAATTTCCGAATATGAGAACTTAAAAAGGAATTTTGGGATGGTAAAAGATTTCAAATGAAAACGTTGTCAACAAGAAAGTTGTACAACTCATCCAGATCTACAACTTTTATTTTGGTCATTTTTCCATCCGAATTTGTTTTAACAATTCGAAGTAAATAATATTACGAATAAAATAAAACTATTCTAGATTCTAACACATAAGAGTGCTGTATTACAGCGGTCATGTGTGCGACATTGGAATCAAAAGGTTGTAGGTACGATTCTCCTATGGTGCACACTTTTTTATGACCGAGAAAATCAACAAATGGCTCCATGCCCACGTCATGCCACGGTGGCATCAAATGTGACAAACTCCAAGAGGTTGCAGGTACGATTAGGCATATGATCTCTTAATTATCAATCATTAATTGATATTATAAAAATTACAAGCTGATCAAGTTCCTTTTGATGTATTTGGAATGATTCGGTGCAAAAACAATATTTATTCTTTAAATTAGAGGTGTCACCTTGAAACTATTGTTCAAGCAATATGTGTATGCATTCTTTTCTATGCATTTGTTTTAAGTTCTAACTAAATTTCACCGCAGCTAAAAAAAAATTGTGGCTCCGCTGCTGTGTATGTATAGATCTAGTAGTGTGGTTGTTATGACCGGTAAGGTCTATAGGCGTAGACGCCTGGATAGGAGTCCGGCTTAGTTGGCTGGTTGGTTAGGAGTCCAACTTAGCCGGCCTGTTGGTTCTCGGGTCCTAGAATCTAGGACGGTTATCTATTAGAGTTGGTTATTGGATTGAATTAGGTTTGAGTCGGTTGAGATCTCCTTGTATAAATATTAAAGAATTATAATAGAAGAGGTAACCTGGGATTGAGACGTACTGTCTCCCTTGGGTGCCCAGCATGTTACTGTTCATCGTCACTTCTTGCCGCCGCCACCACGGCTCCTGTCCGCCAAGCCCTAGCTCGCTCTCGCATTCTTCGATCTCCTCCATACTTCCTTCGAAGTAAAGCCGCCGTAACAACCTGGTATCAGAGACCATGGTGACATCCAGGGACTCGTCGGCGACGGTCCCTCCTTCCTCCGCTGTTCCCACGCCCGGCGTGCCCGCCGCCGCCGGGCCACAATCCGTCGGGTTGATGCCTCTGGTGGCCACATGGGCACCCTTATGGCCACTGTGCCGGCCGCATCCCAACCCATGTCGACTGTGGAGGCGCTCCAGGCGCTGACACAAGCAATCGCGGGCCTCCAACTTCAGATGACAGCCGTCAACCACCACCTGGCGGACCAGGGTACCCGACTGTCGGCGATCGATGGTCTACTAGCGTTCCCGCAATTCGGCGTGTCGGGGTTCGGGGGGGTTCCAGCTCTACCCACGGCCTCCGCTCCGGTGATCTCCGAGGTCGCTGCGGCATCCGCGGAATCAGCCATGGCGCCACAGCCGTTTGTGCTAGGGTCATCTTTAGCGGCGCACGGCTCGAGGCCGCCTACTCTACCAGCGTCGACGGGAGTACCAATCACCCAGATCAAGTTCCCACACTCATCGTCCCCACTACCTGTGCTCTCATCTATAGGACTGCCCTACGTCTCGACGCCGACGTCGCACATGTCCTCCATGCCGCCACAGATCCCCTAGCCGCCAGAAGTGGAGGGCGTGGCTGTGCCAAAGTACCACAAACTGACGTTCGCCACCTACGACGGCAAAGAAGACCCGCTCGGCCGACTCAACAAGTGCGAGCAGTTTTTCCGCAGACAGATGACATGGGAGGTAGACAAGGTCTGGCTCGCATCATATCACCTCACGGGCGTGGCTCAACAGTGGTACCTCGTCTTGGAAGGCAACATAGGCCCCCCCGCGTGGCCGAACTTCCGTCGCATGTGTTAGCAGCGCTTCGGGCCGGCCCTCAGCACCAACCACCTCGCCGACTTAGCGCGGCTGCCGTTTGGAGGATCGGTGGACGCGTACATGGCGGAGTTTCAAGCCCGTGCCGCTCACGCCGGTGACCTATCTACGCTGCAGAAGGCGCAGCTATTCACCGGCGGGTTATCGGAACACATCCGCATCAACATCGAGCTCCTCGAGCCACTAGACCTGCAGCATGCCATGCGGCTTGCAGTGCGCTTATGAGCGCCGCAACTGCCTCGCATGCTCCTACCTTGCCGGCACCGCGCTTGGTGCGCCGCCCTGTTGGCACACCAGCCGCGCTGCCTACACCGACAGCATCCAGCGCCGCCTCTTCAGTCATCAGCGCCACGCACGTTCAAGCGCCTCACCCTAGAGGAGATGGCGGATCGGCGCAAGATGGGCCTATGCTACAATTGCGATGAACAATACATAAGGGGGCACAAGTGTGCCCGGCTCTTCTACCTCGAGGCCTTAGATTACATCATAGAGGAGCCGGATGAAACGGAGGTCACCCCGGCTGCGCCACCATTCGACCCCTGATGAGCCTATGATCTCTCTATCCGCCATCACGGGCATCTAGGCCGAAAAGACCATGCAGCTCCACGTCCACATTGGTGTGCACCAGTTCACCGCGCTACTGGACTCCAGTTCAACTCACAACTTCATCAGCACAGAGGTAGCTCGGCGTGCGGAACTGTAGTTTCAGGACAGCCACGGTGCACACGTGGTTGTGGCGAACGGGGACCAAGTCGTGTGCCGTGGTCTCGCCCTCAACACCAAGCTCGAGATCGGCGGAGAGGTTTTCCCAGTGGACTGCTTCTCCATCCCGTTGGAGTGCTACGACATGGTCCTAGGGGATCGCCTGGCTGTGGACCCTAGGGCTGATCCTGTGGGACTTTGAGGGTCTTTCGCATGGCGTTCGTCCTCCACAGCCACCGCATATTGTGGACAGGCATTGGATTGCCAAGTACAGGGCCACGCCGAGCAGCTACTCTCCGGCCACATCCTCACCGACTAAGGGGGCGGAGCCACTCCTCCTGGACCGTCTCCATGACACCTATGTCGACTGTGTTCACAGGCGCCCACAGAGCTCCCACCCACGTGTCCCTGTGATCATCGGATACACTTGAAGCCCGGCTGCCGAGCCTGTCCGCCGTCCGCCCCTACTAGATATCCCTACCTCCAGAAGGATGAACTGGAGAGGCAGTGCGAGGCAATGCTCCTAGTAGGGGGTCATATGGGACAGCACGTCCCCCTTCTCCATGCCGGTACTGCTCGTTAAGAAGCAGGACAGGAACTTGGCGCTTTTATGTTGACTACAGATCACTCAACGTCAGTGATGGTGAAAGACAAATTCCCGATCCCTGATCGTCGAAGAGCTTCTGAACGAGCTCCATGGCGCCAAATTCTTCACCAACTTGGACCTCCAGTTCAGGTTATCACCAGGTCCGCGTCGACCCCGCTGATGTGGAAAAGACGGCGTTCTGGACACACCACGGACCACTTCGAGTTCTTGGTCATGCCTTTCGGCTTGTCCAACGCTGCCTTCGACGTTCCAGGCGCTCATGAACCTCGTCCTCAAGCCAGTTCCTTGCGGCGCAGCGTCCTCGTCTTCTTCGACGACATCCTCGTCTACTAGCTCCACGTGGACCGAGCACCTATAGCATCTACGCAGCCGTCCCTGGATGTCCTCCGCGAGCATCGACTGCATCTCAAACGGTCCAAATGCTCTTTCACTACCTCGTCGGTCAACTACCTTGGCCATGTCATCACGGCTGAGGGGGTGGCCATGGACATGACTAAGGTGGCGGCTGTCCAGTCGTGGCCGCAACCGCGTTCAGCGCGTGGACTTCATGGTTTCCTTGGGCTAGCCGGCTACTACCGCCGGTTCATCAAAGACTACGGCGCCATTGCCGCCCCACTGACGCACCTCTTGCGCAAAGAGGGGTTCAGGTGGTCAGAAACAGCGGACGCGGCATTTACGACCCTCAAGGCCACGCTGTGTGCAGCGCCAGTACTCCATCTTCCAGACTTCAACGCCACGTTCGTCGTCGACTGCGATGCGTCCGGCTCCAGCTTCGGAGCCATCCTCCATCAAGACGGGAATCCCGTGGCATTCTTCAGTCGACCCTTTGCGGCTCACCACCTCAAAGCGGCTGCGTACGAGCGTGAGCTCATCGGTCTCGTTCAAGCAGTCCGCCATTGGCACCCGTATCTTTGGGGTCATGCCTTTGTCGTCCGGACTGATCACTACGCCCTCAAGTTCATGCTCGACCAGCGGCTTTCGATAATTCCACAGCATCAATGGGTGAGCAAATTGTTTGGATATGATTTCAAGGGTTGAGTTCCGCCCCGGCAAGGCGAACGTGGTGGCCGATGCGCTTGTCCCACCGCGACGGCGACACCCCGCTCTTGGCGGGTCTCGAAGACACTGATGCGGCGTCCCTCGTGGCGCTCTCGACTCCAATGTTCTGGCTCTTTGATGACCTCCGCCAGGAGCTGGACACCGACGCCATGCTACGTGCACGCCACGACGCCATGGCCGCCGGTGCACACGGGGCCTCCTGGACCATCCGGGAGGGCCTCATACTCCACGATGGACTCGTCTTCCTGCCGGCAACGTCACCGCTCCTGGACGACGTCCTACAGCTCGCCCACATAGGAGCCCATGAGGGCGTCCAAAAGACTCTACGGCGGCTTCGTACCCAGTTCTACGTCGAGCATGATCGGCGCTGTCGTCGACGACTTCGTGCGTTCCTGCTCCACGTGCCAGCGGAACAAAATAGAGACATTGCACCCCGCGGGACTGCTACAACCATTACCGGTGCCTTCGCGAGTTTGGGTAGATATCTCCCTCGACTTCATTGAGGCGCTGCCCAAGGTCCACGGTAAAAGTGTTCTCCTAACGGTGGTTGACAGGTTTTCGAAGTATGCACACTTCATTCCCTTGGGCCACCCCTACACGGTGTCATCAGTGGCGCGAGCCTTCTTCCAGGACATCGTGCGCCTCCATGGATTTCCCGAGTCCATCGTCAGCGATCGTGACCCGATGTTCACAGGGCATGTGTGGCGTGATCTGTTTCGTCATGCCGACGTCCTAGCTTCGGATGAGCACGGCGTTCCACCCACAGACGGACGGGTAGTCCGAAGCAGGTGAACAAGGCCATCGCCATGTACTTGAGATGTCTCATAGGTGACCGCCCTCGCGACTGGCTAGACTGGTTGCCGTGGGTAGAATTCTGTTACAACACCGCATATCACACGGCGCTGCAGACCACTCCGTTTCAGGTGGTCTATGGTCGTCCTTCGCCCGACCTGCTGCCATATGTTCCAGGGGAGGCACGCACGGAGGCCGTCGACACCATGTTGGCCAACCGGGATGAGTTCTTGGACGAGGTACGCGCTCGCCTCCTCCAGGCGCAGGAGCACGCTCGGTGCTTCTATGACGCCAAGCACCGTGCATTGGAGTTTGCCGTCGGGGACTGGGTACTGCTCCACATGCTTCATCGACACACACAGTCCCTAGTTCCTGGCGGTCGCGGCAAGTTGGGGCCCAAGTATGCTGGCCCTTTCCAGGTGATTGAGCGGGTGGGCGAGGTGGCCTACCGCCTTCGTCTTTCGGAGGGAGCACGGATTCATGATGTCTTCCATGTCGGGGTCTTAAAGCCGCTCCGTGGTACACTGCCGACGATCGAGCCTATGCTACCTCCACTTCGCCACGGCCAGCCTCTCCAGCGACCGGAACGCATCCTGCGCTCTGAACTTCGTCGTGGCGTCTGGCACGTCCTCGTCGAGTGGTCCGGCATGCCTGCGTCCGAGGCCATGTGGGAGCCAGTTCCTGCATTTCGGGAAGCTCACCCTTCGTTTCAGCTCGAGGACGAGCTGTTTCCTGAGGAGGGGAGAGATGTTATGACCGGTAAGGTCTATAGGCGTAGACGCCTGGATAGGAGTCCGGCTTAGCCGGCTGGTTGGTTAGGAGTCCGGCTTAGCCGGCCTGTTGGTTCTCAGGTCCTAGAATCTAGGATGGTTATCTATTAGAGTTGGTTATTGGATTGAATTAGGTTTGAGTCGGTTGAGATCTCCTTGTATAAATATTAAAGAATTATAATAGAAGAGGTAACCTGGGATTGAGACGTACTGTCTCCCTTGGGTTCCCAGCCATGTTACTGTTCATCGTCACTTCTTGCCGCCGCCACCACGGCTCCTGCCCACCAAGCCCTAGCTCGCTCTCGCGTTCCTCGATCTTCTCTGTACTTCCTTCGAAGTAAAGCCCGCCGTAACAGTGGTGGGATGTAAGTGAAAACCTTTGAGAAATGTTTTGAAAATGCTTGCAAGATTGTTAGCGCTTTCATTTCTTCTTCACAAGCCATCTGGCCAATTCATTTTGCATAGTGCATTTAGTCACTGCATGGGCTAGACACACCTGTTGTGAGTGTCCAGCGCTCTCATTTTCATGTTTTTTTAAAGGAGTTTCCTCTGCTTTTAAAAAAGCAATGCGCCCTTATTTTCATGAGATGTGGACCGTCCGTCCAGTTGACTTCTATTTTCTTGATTTCTTCACGGCTTCTTCTGCAATCTTGGAGCCACTTTGTGTCCTTAGATCCATAGAAACTATGTGGACATATATTTAACACATCTTAGCATATGTGTTAGTTCTATTAATTTAGTTGTCATCATAATCACCAAAATCACTAATATGGCATTGAGGTCATATATTCCTTACAAATTGTAAAATATAATTTGTATAACATAAATATTTGGTTAATCCTCAGAACGTGGCATCAACTACTCCTTACAAAAGATAGATACCGTGGAGCAAATTGATCGGTCAAACCTTGTGTAACATAAATCCTTTGGTTTCCGATGTAAAGCAAGTTGCGAAGGTTAATGTGGCCAAGCTAAACGAGCGAGGCAGCATTCATATTTGCCTGTTTGGCAGGGCTCCACCCCAGCTCCAGCTCTTCCAGAAGAGCCTTGCCAAACATTTTGGAGGAGCCGTTTTTCAATGAAAAACAAAGGAGCCAGAGCTGTTTCAAAGAAGCCACAAAATTGTATCTCCTCCAAAACAGCTCCGGCTCCAGCCCTGCGTGACCGTGACGATGAATGTTAACACCATAAGCAGCATGTGCATCCAAAGACTCGTCACTTTGCAACAACCATGCCGACACAACGTAACACGTTGCTGGTACGTTTGATTCGGCTCGTGTTAAGGGCCGAAGGAGGCCACCGAGCAACAGGGAAGTGCACTGCAACTGCCCTGCTGGCAGCACTGCTGCTACGCTTTTGATTAGTGGTTTAGGTCTAATCATGTCAGACATGATTCGGAAATGAGGCCACAGTGCTAGCAACGGCAGCATATAGATGATACGTAGAACCCAGCAAGATACTTCACAGAACGAGATGAAAGGAGGTGCTGCCACTTCAAATCTGAACCGGAACTACATAAGCAAATGATAGCCCCGTTCGGCTTGCTGAAACTGGCTGAAAAATATTATTCTAGCTAAATTGTTGTAAGAAAAAAACACCGTTTCGGCTGAAAAAACAAGCCGAACAAACCAGTTTCTGGGTAAGCCGAACGGGGCCTGTATAGAAGTTACCCTTGTTGCAGTAAACTCAAACCATTGCAAGAAAACAAAATTCTGATATTCATTTAAAAAAATCTACAGCTAGCAATACCACTATTTAGGGAGTTACACAAATCTGGACCAGTTTAGACCTCAGACCACATAAGTTAGGGCTAAGTGCTACAATTGATCAAATCTTCGCAACCTTGTCTGTTCAAGGAAGTGGCAGATTGAGCTTATAGAAGCATCACCGCAGATGGCAGGTAACATCAAACTCTCTTCACGATGTCTCCATGGATAACCACAGCACCTTCAGTCATCAGAGTGCCAAGAGCACCGCGGAGCTGCAACATGAATCCCACGCACACATCAGCTTATGCGAACCTACAAAGATAATCAGAAGAGACTGCGAGCTACAGTTCCAGACTTACTTCGTGCAGATGAATTTCCATTGAGCTCTGCTTCCTCAGTTCTTCCAGCAACTGCGCACCAATCAGAACAAATACTTAGCTCACTGCTGGGGCAACTAATGATGAAAACAAGGAAAGAGGCAGCAACCCAAAGATGTTTCTTTACCTCAATCATACGCATTGAGGGGCCTCCAAGCTGCATTTTCTCCACGATAAGGTTACGGGTAGCAGCAACAAGGTTCTCCCGCCTCTGCCTTTCACTTGCAGATATCCCCGTCATGATTAGATCCATATCAATCGTCCCTTTTTATCATTCATAGACACACCATCAGCACAATGGTTGCAAAGTGAAAAAGAAAGGCTGAACAAAGTCAAGCCAAGTTAATCTGACCAGTTGCATGATCCGTTGCAGACTGCTGCATGGCAACTTCAAGAAGCCTGAAGGCCTCCACAACGTCTCGCACTTCAACCTTCAGGCAGCAAGAGCCCAATTATCAGTCACAAGAACTACAAATGGTCATAAAACTAAATAATAACCAGTAACTAATATTCAGAAATAATGATTACCACTTCAGAGAACCGCATTCGGGCTAATGCTTCACTGAGACGAATCAAGCTCTCTATTTGTCTAGCAGTTGCTGTTATGACCTGTCCACCAAGCAGCAATGTATTAGGGGCTTCTCGCTATTCAAAAGGACTAGAGCATAATGAAACAAAGATGCTACCTTCTTTCTGCTCCCAGGGCTATTCCCTCTTTTCCTCATCTCAACATAGCCACGAGTTAGCTCTTCTGCAGCTTCATCAGATAACTGTGGCTGAATATACTTCCTTGCATAGCTTATGTAGGAAACTAATGTCTGCAAATCCAAGACCTCGAGCTCCTCTAACTGCACAAGAGGATGAGTGCATAACTAATTAGCTAAGAGAAGTGTTGCACTTGTTAAATTGTTGGTCATTATCTATTTCATAAAAAAAGAGAAGAAATTGAAGTATGAAAATATAAAGGTTGAGTCAGGTATTACATTTGGATTCTCAAAATGCAACGAAACAATATGCTTTGCCAGGCGCCTATCAGTTTGCTCATCCGCCTTGTCCAAGATAAGATAAATCAGGATCGAATCTGCATATTAAATTGTGACAAGAGTTAACATTTCCATGTCACTCGTTCACTTTGAAAGATGAAGCCATCCAGTTAGTTACCTTGAAAGTAGCGTTGGGGCTAAGTGGATGTTGTCAATTACAGAAAGCCTTGGGTTGTAACGTGATTCGGTAGGATTGGCACATGCCAGGACAGATGTCCTAGCATTTAAAGATGCAATTATTCCAGCCTTCGCAATGGATACTGTCTGCTGTTCCATCACCTAAATTAATTGCAAAAGGACTTCAGCTTACATGGATAATCATATTTTGGCATGCAAATAATGCATAAAATTTTCAGCAAACCAGACCTCGTGTAACATGCTTCGGGCATTATCAGACATCTTATCAAACTCATCTATGCAACAAACACCTTTGTCACTTAAAACAAGTGCTCCACTTTCCAGAACCTGAAAGGTAAACAAGGTCATGGTTCAGATCATGGGAGCGATTCAATAAGATGGAAAAGAAAACAAAGCTATAGTGTGAACTTAATGGCACACATACAGTTTCGCCAGTCTCAGGATCTTTGGTAACATAAGCAGTAAGACCAACAGCAGAACTTCCTCTACCACTTGTATAGATACCACGAGGAGACAGTTTATGCATGTACTGGAGAAGCTGGGATTTACTTGTTCCAGGATCACCCACAAGTAAAATATTGATGTCACCCCGGAAGCTAGCTCCAGAAGGAAGCTTCAAGGGATTGCCGCCGAAAAGCTGGACACAGAACAGTTTACAGTATGCTATGGTTAGCAATGACACAAACTTTTTAAAAGAACATCTTAATATTCCATGAAGTTACCTGGCAAAGGAGACCTCTTTTAACATCATCCAACTCCCATATGTTTGGAGCTAATGATCTAGTCAATCTGTCATAGATATCAGGCAACTTTGAAAGCTCTTTTAGTTTCTCAACCTGCAGTACCAAAAAAAGAGGGTTACCAAGAATGCAGCAGAAAACATAGAAGAAAGATTTGGGTACCAAAAAATACGAACAATCCAGCACACACCATTGAAGGAAGGTATGGGTACTGAAAAATACCTTATCACTAAGAAAATCCTCTTCAGTAGATTTGCTAGCATTAGAATTATCAATATCCATGGTGTCCTCCACATGAAGCCTGGACTTGTCTGTCTTCTTTATGTGAAGGCAATCAATATATGTCTAAATGAAGAAGGAATACCATTAGACAATACTTAAGTACAAGATTTAATCCCGTTGTGCTAAGAGGAAATTCAAATATGAGATTGCAATAAAACTCAGTATTTTTAACCTTGAATATAGATTTCACTGTCCTTTGAGTTGGTCCAACTCTAATACTCATAGCCCTGTATATTCCAGTTATCTATAATAGAAGCAAAATAAGTAAATTTAACAATTTGCTTAAACAGGAACCATATGCCAAGATTTAAGGTACTGATCACTAAGAAAGTTCCAATCCCAACCTCAACCCTGTCTCCAGGCTTTCCAGCATCAACGAGCTTATCATGCATCAAGACACTAACTGTATGTGGAGTGCCACCTTCTGGTATCTCATCTGGTGTTTCCTGCAACTTTATGATCTGCTTGTCTGAAAATCTAGTCATGCAAAAAAAAAAGGTTAAATTCAACATGATTTCGATTCTGCTAAGAGTACTAGCAAAGACAAAAATGGCGACAAGTAGGTACAGCTACCTGCATCGGTTGTGCACTAGGGTCATAGAATTTGTGGCTTTACATTGTTCTTTCTGACAAATGTGTGGCTCAGTTACTCTCCCTGAGTAAGGCAATACACACAATATTAGTTTTTCATTGATAAAAATAATACAAAAAGACGAACTTAAATGGTCCACATATGGCATGCACATCTTTCTATCAATATGGAATTGAATATAAATTGTATCATATATTACTGGATGGTATGCATTTCGAAGCAGCTACTCCTTCAAGACAAAAAAAAAATGGCCAAAGCTCTGCCATTATTCATTAAAGGGAATTAGGGGCTGTTTGGTTCATGGCCTCCCAAGCAGCTCAGACACTGGACAACGATCTGAGCCACATGTACCCAAAATTGGAAGCCTGGAGGAGCTCCCTGCACTGGTCAAAGCTGTGTGGGGACCAACCAAACCTTATGAGTTTGCCAAGTAACCACATTTTCCCAGATGAACTCACCAAGGACAAAACCTAGTCACAATCACGAAAAACAAAGCACCCCAAACCTTGGATAGACTACAAAAACACTTTCTCACTGATGTCATTCTCTAATAAGTATGCTGAGCAGAAAGGAAAACTATCATATAGATTAATACATTATGAAGTGGCATCTTTACTTCGATGTGGCGTATATTTGGGAGCAAAGGTTAACAGGAATCAGAGAAAAAATTGCATGAGATTTATTTCCTGACAAGCAGCATACATGGATAACTGAATTGAGCAACATCATGATTGTATAATACGGTACCTAAGATATCGCTGAAGAACTGAAGGCACATTAATTTATGAACAGAATTTCGGAATTCATTGAAATAAGGTTACGAGTCAGAATTGCATGAATCAAAATGTCTATTAGCATCATACCTCTATCAACCATGACGGGCTCTGAGTAGAAACCACAAACAAGACAGCGGAACACAGCCTCCTTGAGCTCCGGTATGACCGAGCTGCATCTAATTATCATACCCTTGATGGATACCATCTTCTCAATATCTACAACGAACAGGAAGTCACTAATCAGATCACACAATGTACAGTCTAACTAAAGTTAGAACATTGTCACCTTGGCCAAAAGAAATAATCTATTACCAGATGGGTTGAGATTCCTCAAGCAAATGGACGACTTGAGGTTGTAGATCCTGGTCTGGATGTGCTTCTCGAAGAGCGGCTCGATGCGCGCGACGAGGTCCATGAGCACGATGTCGAAGATGGCGAGCACCTCGAGCGGGTAGCGGACCATCTTGCTGTAGAGGTCTGGGTCGTGGTCAAACACGTCGTGCGCATCGACGTCGAGCGACTCCCCGCCCTCGAGCTCGAGGATGCGGTGGATAGCGCGCATGTACTTGCCCTCGTCCATGACCAGGTCGACGCGGCCGGCGTCGCGCGGGTCCCGGAAGTGGCGCAGGAACCGGAGGATGGCGGCGTTGACGTCCTGCACGCTGATGTTGGTGCCCCAGACGAAGACCGGGGTGGCGTCGACGCCGCCGCCGCCGCCGCCGTCGGTCTCGTCGTCCCCGGCTTCGGATGACGGCGGGATGTCATCGGTGGACATT